>NC_045546.1:43110787-43410787 GCF_009769535.1 Thamnophis elegans
TAAGTCCGAGTTGAACCGAGCACTTTTAACTACCTGCACCAAGGACTATGTCCGAGCACTAAGAACTGCAAAAAGATCATACATCTCTGCCTTGGTTGCGTCCGCCGAGTCACGCCCAGCCGCCCTGTTTAGGATAACCCGCTCCCTCCTCAATAGGAGGGATGCGGGAGACCCCTTGCAGGGTAGAGCTGAGGACTATGCTCAATTCTTGGCGGGACAAAGTAGCTCGGTTTCGATCGGACTTGGACTTCCACCGCAGTAGATCCAGCCGAGACACAGGAGGACCACTTGCCACACCATCTCTGGGTTGAGTTCCAGGATGTTGCCTCTGGGGATGTGGACAAGGCCATTCGAGCTGTAAGTGCCTCCACTTGTATTCTGACCCGTGTCCCTCCTGGCTGGTTTGCCAACAGCAGGGAGGTGACACATGGCTGGATCCAGGCGGTTGTGACCGCCTCCCTTCGGGAGGGGCACTTCCCCCGCCGTACTTAAAACGGCGGTGGTGAGACCCCTCCTGAAGAAACCATCCTTAGATCCAGCCATTCTAAAACACTTCGTCCTGTCTCCAACCTCCCCTTTAATCGGGAAGGTTGTTGAGAAGGTGGTGGCCTTCCAGCTTCAACGGGCCTTGGAGGAAGCTAGTTATCTTGACCCCTTCCAGTCCGGCTTCAGACCTGGTTACAGCACAGAAACCGCTTTGGTCGCATTGACCGATGATCTCTGGAGGGCCAGAGATGGAGGCTATGCGTCCATCCTGGTTCTCCTTGACCTCTCAGCGGCTTTCGATACCATCGACCCATGGTATCCTTCTGCGACGTCTGCGGGAGGTGGGAGTGGGAGGCACTGTTTACGGTGGTTCTCCTCCTACCTCTCGGACAGGTCGCAGTCGGTGTTGGTCGGGGGGCAGAGATCGTCCCTGAGGCCCCTAACATGTGGGGTGCCGCAGGGTTCGGTCTTATCCCCCCTACTATTTAACATATACATGAAACCGCTGGGCGAGATCATTCGGAGGCACGGGATAAAATACCACCAATATGCGGACGATACGCAACTGTATCTGTCCGCCCCGTGCCACTCAATGAGCGGTGGACGTGATGAACCAGGGTCTGGAGGCCGTGAGGAACTGGATGAGTGCTAACAAACTGGTACTCAACCCGGACAAGACCGAGTGGCTGTTGTGCTTCCCTCCCAATAATTTGGCTAATACACCAACGCTTAGGCTGGGGGTCAAATTTTATACCCCTCAGATAGGGTCCGCAACTTAGGAGTCCTCCTGGACCACAGCTGACTTTTGACCACCAGCTGTCAGCTGTGACCAGGGGGCATTTGCCCAGGTTCGCCTGGTCCGCCAGTTGCGGCCCTACCTAGACCGGAGGCTCTCACAACAGTCACTCGAGCCCTTGTGATCTCTAGGCTGGAATACTGCAACGGGCTCTACATGGGGTTGCCCTTGAAGTGCATCCGGCGGCTACAGCTAGTCCAGAATGCAGCCGCGCGAGTGATAGTGGGCGCACCGCGGTTCGCCCACGTTACACCCGTCCTCCGCGAGCTGCACTGGCTACCTGTTTGGTCTCCGGGTGCGCTTCAGGGTACTGATGACCATCTTTAAAGCACTCCATGGTAGTGGATCTGGGTACTTGAGAGGACCGCCTTCTGCCGATTACATCCCTAATCGACCAATTAGATCGCACAGGACTGGGCTCCTCCGAATTCCATCTGCCAGTCAATGCCGACTGGCAACCACACGGAGGAGAGCCTTTTCTGTTGCAGCTCCGACCCTGTGGAACGACCTCCCCGTTGAGATCCGTACCCTCACCACTATCCAGACCTTCCGCGCAGCCCTCAAGATCTGGCTCTCCCAGCAGGCCTGGGGATAGTTCCCAATTTACCCGCCCGAGTGTTTGATTGCTGAATGAAAGTTGTGTTTTTACTATTTTTTCTTTGTTCACATACTGTTTCTGTGTTGACACTGCACCCCCCTCCCTTGTGGTTGTAAGCCGCCCTGAGTCCCCCTCAGGGAAAAGGGCGGCATATAAATCCCAATAAAACTCAAAAAAACTCAAAAACTCAATTATACATATGATTACTTTATTCCAAAATATGTATTAAGTTATAATACTGAAGACAGCTAGGTAATTAGGCTTCACTCATAATGAGAATTGGTTAAATTTTGCATATTCTTTGTAGATATTTAAAGCTTCTTAATGCAATCAAAACACAATGCTATTTGTTCCTTGAGCAGGGCAATTTCACAGAAATTGCAGTAATATTGGCAGTTCTTGTTTAGCAACTGCATCATTAGTGTCCATTTACAGTTACAACAGTTACAAAAATAATTTTACAACTAGTCATCATATTTGCATTCACAGATCTGTAAAACAAAGGAGAGCTGATGTGAAATTGTAACACTTACTGACCAATTAATGATCACATTGCCAGTTCCATTCTGCTCACTAAACAAGGACTACTTGGATTTTCATTGCTGTTGTTCCTGTTTGGCTCTTTATAAAATACAAACTCAAACAATACATTCTTGATTTATTTATTTCAATTTTAAGTAGTACTATTGTGCTATGGAACTTCATACAATAATTAATATTCTTCACTTCAATATTCTGTAATGAGCTTCTTTTTGAAACTATACTTTTTAATAAGTCATTGGACAGCATTCACATATAAAACAGAAACTGAAATTGATTTTTTTTAGTAGTTACATATATGTTATTACTAGCCAAAACATTGTAATCTTTACTTAACATTGATCCTTATTTTAATTGGTCAGAGTCAGGCAAAGCTGAAGTTGCGACATTCAATTTACTGTCCAACAATGATGCATATCTCATTAAATTCATATACATTCTTTTGAATAAAAATTGTGCTACTCTTTT
The DNA here is from genome assembly GCF_009769535.1 of Thamnophis elegans. Classification (NCBI taxonomy): domain Eukaryota; kingdom Metazoa; phylum Chordata; class Lepidosauria; order Squamata; family Natricidae; genus Thamnophis; species Thamnophis elegans. The sequence continues at coordinate 43,113,676 of NC_045546.1, forward strand.
CATGAATTTCTATATTACAAATTTTTGCATTCAAATTTTAGTATATTATTCAGGGCTGTACACCTTCATTCTAACCCCCCCCCCCGGAATAGCTTTTATTCAACCTGAACAATTCTGATGGAAGGGAGTGACTTTCACCAAGATAGAAACATCCATCAGTACAAGGAACAAATGTTGGAAAAAATGTTTTTATCGAACAGTAGCGAAAGCTACAGTGGATAGAAGTTGCTGGATTTGAATCTAGTAGCTCCAAAGTCTGCATGCTTATCAAAAATTGGATTTATGAACTTTTCAGTTACAGTAACTTGAAATTTATATAGCAAAATAGGTATTTCCCCTATATTTTCTGACATGTTTTCAAGTAGGGGAGTTATTTCTCTAATCATATTTTTGGCTCACTTTGAATTGTTTTGCATGAAGCTGTGATGTACCCATCTTTTCTATATAGTACAAAATATAGCACAGATGCAAAATATAGAAAAGACACAAAATATAGTACAACTATATACGTTGTACAGTCTTATTTTAAAAACCATATATTTATTAAGATTCAAGTGTCCAATGGTATTTGTTGAATATTATCATTTGCTGTTTATTAAATAAAAGTATAAAGATTTCATAATCTGTGGACAGAATAGGACTGTTGCATGTTTGTTGTGTGTGTGTGTGTATGTTTAGCTTAAAACTCACACAAATATTTACATGTTTCCAAAAGCCATTTTTTAAAAGTAATTTTCTTTTCTATGCTGCACAAGTTGTATTTAGGCACATCATGGCATTTTAATATATTTTCTAAGGATTTTGTGACTGCTCTACCAAATACTAGCCTACAACATATTTCTTGACTACTTGATGACTAATACTAAAGACAGAAGCTATCCACCACTTCAGTATCTTGACTGTCAGTTCTAAGGCTGGTTGTTCCACTTGCCATTTGTTTGGTCTTCTTAATATTTCATTTGAGATCCATTTTTTCTCATTATGCTTTTCACTTTTATTATTACAGTTAGAAGATTCTTTGCATTTCAGCTATCAGAGTAATGTCATTAGAATATAGATTATTGATATTTTCCCTTCAGTTTCAAAGCCATATTCACCTTTTAATTTAGCTTCCGTTAATATTGTTCAACATATAATTCAAATAAATAGTCTCTTTTACCATATGGTGTCCATACTGTAGTTTCTTGCCTTACATATATGTTTTTGTGAGAAAAATGAGATTATCTGATATTTCCTTTTTTTTTTTAGAATTTTCCAAAGTTTGACATGATCAACATAAGCAAAGGCCTTTGTATAATCAATGAAGCACGTAGTGATTTCTTTTTTATATTCTTGGCTTTTTAAATTATCCAGCATGCATCACCTTTTTCCTTGGACTTTTCTAAAGTTTTCTAAGTTTAAAATCTGGCATCTCTTTTTTTTTCCATATAAGATCTTAGATGCTGGATGATCCTTATCTCCCTCCCTCTCTCTGTCTCTGTCTCTGTCTCTCTGTCTCTGTCTCTCTCTCTCTCTCCCTCCCTCCCTCCATCTCTCTCTCCCCCCTCCCAATTTGTTAGCCACTATGTCATTCTCCTGATTTGGTGACATAGCTTAGTTAAAACCTTGATTGATTCTTCTTCTGATGTTTGTACTGTGACTTTTGGGACCTTTTTTATTTTACTTTTCAGATCCTCTCTAGTTCTTACTTTAGCCCTGAATCTTCTCCAGCTTCTTTCTGATGTTGTTGCCATTTTGAATTGCTATATATATATATTTACAACCACTGGTCCTTACTACCACAATGTCTGGCTGACTGGCCATTACCTGCCAGACAGTATTTGGAAGTCGCACAGAATCTTAGTCCTGTTAGCTTTTATGGAATCTCAAATCTAGACTTGGGACATACTTTGTGCAGTTATTCCTGTGTACTATCCTGTACTATATTTGGTTGTGGCATTCATTGTATGCTGTTCCTGACTGCATGTCACATCCTGCCTCCATATGTTAACTATCTCTGAGACCTCTCTGCATATCTACCTGCATACCTTGGGTCCTGCCTAGTGTGGTACACCCCTGCTTCTATACATCTGGTGCTTAGTACTTGTTCTTATGCTGCCATAATTAGTGTCTCGGGGCTATCTTTTGATCAAGCACTTTCCAGCCACTGGTAGGATTTCTCACTGTAAGCCACTTCATATATCTGTTGATGTACTATAACATATATAATACTATAATGAATATGAATGACCATATTTCATTGTAATTGTCCACACATAATCTATATCTCATTTGTAACTGACAAATAGTATAAGATGTTAAATTTACAGAGTAATTGGAACTGGATTTTTTTGTTTTTATGCAATTCTAATGAGATACTCTGGAAAAATTGTGAAATGGTGCAACACTGGAACATTTCTTGTTTTTTGATACCCAAGGGAAATTAGAAAGTTCAGGAAAAGGAAATTTATTTCAGGGAAAATGTTTCCACTGGTTTCGAAGCAGTAACCTTCCATTTGCAAGTCAAAATTAGAACACTCATCAAAAAGAGCAGCTTCAAAAAAGGTTTTGGAGAGTATAGTAAGCATTGACTCAATTAAGGATGCCTTCCTTCCTCTGCAAATTAGTCAACAAACTACTGATCTTACCTGTGCTATCTAAAACAGACACGAATGCTTTTGATAATGCAGTTTACTGTATCTCTTTGGTTGTTGAGTTAGATTACTAAAGACTAACATCATTCCTTTCTGCCATACAGTAATAGTGCATGCCTGTTTTAGCAATGGAGTAAGGCAGATATACCTTGAATTTAAGGGAGATATGATAATTATCTATAAACATCTCCAAAGTAACACATCTAAGAGATGGTATATATCTTCTCTAGGACAACTGAGGGCATGACAAGAATCAGCAATGGTTGAATCTGAAAAAAGATTTAGACTGAATATTTAGATAAATTTCCATAGGGCAAGATCATTAGGAGAGTTGACCTAAAAGTGATGGATCCCACTTCTGAAGTAGGGATGGTTTATTGACTTTCCACACTGAACTAGGAGTTAAACTATATGATATACTAGAGTACTTTAAGCTTATGCATTTTGTGATTCTACAGCATATGAGAGATCCTCTGGCCAAGAAACATTTGTCTTATTAAAGATCTTTCTTTGTTTTCAGTTTTTCTTTGCTTAGCTTTTATTTTATTTGATTATATTATGTTCTTCATGTACATTGTACCTTTGCTAGACCTTTTGAGTTAGTTGGATCTATAATTTGCTACTGAAGGTTCTAGTTTGATGCTCTGGGCTTCCTCAACATTTTGGAGCTTTAAATAAATCCATTTTATTTTTTTAAATAATAAAAATGACAAAAAACTTATCTTTTGATTGTGGAAAATAGCTATACTATTAATATTATTCAAATTGCTTTATAAAATAAATCTTAAAACAAAAAAAAACTTGTTACAATTACTTTCCAGTTCTTTTACGCTGAGAATCATTATCTTGTCATTGTAACAGGAGCTTATATTAAGAAGCATATCACTGGTTCCTTCTGGGTAAATCATTACTCATACACAAGTGAGTCTCCTTTCTCCTAGATATATTTACTGTAGAGCTGGCATCTCATGGACCCAGATTTTGGGTCTTCTTGATTTTTGCTGCCACTTCACAACAGCTTCACTGCTTTGAATGTTGCTCTTCCCCACTTGAAGACTGCTCTTCCTATTGCTACTCAGGTTTTTTTTTAGCTTTGACCCCTGGTTATTCAGCTAGATATTTCCTTTGCTTTCCTCTGCCAAGTGCTTTTCTCAACTGGATTTTATTTGCCAACCAAATTCCTGTTTTCTCTGTTCCACTTCTTTAGTAAGAAGAATCCCTGCTGATAATACACACTCTATTCTTGATTACTGTAGAAAGAACTATTAGTTCCTTTTTTACTCTTAATCTCTTAGCCATTTTGTTCCTCCTGATGCCCCCCCCCACTTCTTGATAATGGTTCCATTCGCTTGCCTGCTTATAACTCTACTTCACAGTCACTATCTTGTCCTTGACTCATGTGCCATGTTCTTCTTTACCCCTTCAGACCATTTCCTTTTATCTTTCTCAGGCTCCCTCCTCAGGATTGCTTCTATCTTTGTTTCTATTGATTCTCTGTTTTCCTACCTACTGATACAATACTCTTTCTAGTGATGTATCCCCTCCTAATTTCTAAGGTCCTATTTTCCCTTATTTTCTCAACAACTGAATATTCTTCTAGTCTCGGAACCCCAGGGCATTGAAAAGATATTGTTTTGTTATATTTCCATAGCAACTTATTGTATTGTACTATACACAACCACACATTCCTACATACACCATAGATTTGCCAGACTTGACAATTCTCTATTGTGAAGAGTTTTTAATACTAAAGATACACAGAGGATTAATGTGTGAAAGACTCAAGTAGATGGATTTCAAGACAGCTTCAGTAGGGAGTAGGTTATTATGGTCTTTGCAACTTTTCCTAGCAATAAATGTTCATTCACATAATGAAATATAAACCACAAGATGCAGCAAAATAGTGAACTGTCTTGTTTGCTTTCCCATATGTTTCTATAGCATTAAAAGGGCATAGTATTGAACTGAGGCCTCGTGTTCTTTTTTTCTCTGTTTCTCTGATTGTTTGACAGTGGGGAAAATACTATATACATTTTCAATGATAGCTTTAAAAGGATGCTTGCATATGTAACACTTGAGCAATTTCCTTACAAATGTCTGTTTATCAGCCACCCATTTGCTATCTTATTTTCCACTTCTCAAAAAAAGCAAGCAAAACAAAAAAAATCACAAATTCAAGATAGTTATTAGTAGGGACACATGATTTTTAAACTTTCTAGTTCAAGATGTTAACTCTATTTCTACGTCCAAAAAAAGTGTCTTTCTATGATGATGGTTTAAAACAGACAACTTAGCTGAGGAGTAAGAACAATGTTGTCATTTTATCCTTTGATATAATTTTAATTGTATAAATTAAGAGAGTGAGAGGGAAATAATGTCAGCCTCCTTTATTACTATTTCTCTGAAGACCAATTCATGTTATCAAATTGCTATGATGAAAATTAAATGAATCAACACAGAGCAATTTGATCCCTTTTGAAAGCGGGGCAGAGATAGATTGCTAAAATATAGCTAAAATGTTACTGGTATTACATATTCTTTTTTTAGATTTTCTTCAGTGGAAACTTCTTTATCTGGAATAACTATTCTTTATGCACTCTTCTTTCACTAGAGATGCCAGACAAATTTATGAGGTTGGCATTTTAATATGAACCAAATCCATTTCTCTCAGATTAATATGTAATCGAAAATTCTTTTATATTCCAGAAATAAATGAAAAAGCACTCTCTTTAAATGGTTGCAATCCTTAACTAACCTTAAAAATGGAAATGATAAGTTTCTATTATTGTTGTATTATAATTGATATTAATAGTGATAATCAAATTGTTGTTCATAGTGATAAACGATTAGTTATAGTCTCTATAAGCTATCCTGGTGATATCAGTGAAGACTGAGTCCAGCACAAATATCTCTCTGTTACAGACTCAAAGTATGTCCAAGGGTGGATGGATGGTCACTGGCATCAAAGCACAATTTTACAAAGGAAATGGTCATATGTTGAAATTGAAACATGAAGGTATTGCATGAAAGAGCTTTCCCCACTTAATCTATCTCACAGGACAGCTGTGATGGAAAGAACCATGGATTTCTCCTTTTGATGGGATCTCCTTGGTGCTCTTTGAATTTGCTTGTTTTCTTGCGGACATTTCATTACCCTAACTAGGTAACATCATCAGTGCTAGTATAAGACCCCTCATTTCAACCCTGAGCTACAAATATTCTCCTTTATTGGTATTTTTTCTTTTAAAATAAAAGTTGATGTATGAACTAATAACAGTTCTAAACTTTACTTTTATTACTCATAATGAAATAAATCTATTTACTCAAGAACCATTTATAATATAGGGGACATGTTTTCAGTAATTTGGACTAATTAGGACATTTTCTGCAATTAACTGCTACATGGAGCACACCTACAATACCAATTTATCAGAATGTTCCCTGTTCCCTTTTATGACGACCTTTTTTTAGAATTCTGAGATACACTCACCCATCAATTGTATAGGGCTTATTTGGGATCCAGAACTGTTCTCTTTATTTAATGTAAAAAAATCAACTGGGTCAAGAAATCAAGTGGGGTCATGGGACATATCCATGGTTGCATTGTACAGTAAGCATGGCACTGATATATAAAATGATACATTGTCATCTTAAAATGATGAAAAAAGTTCAGATACAAAGTCAAGCTCAAAGTGCATCTATATACCAAATGATTTCATAAGGAATTTTGAAATAATGTTTTCACGCTAACTTAGAATTTATCCTGTGGGTATATGCATACACACGCACAGGCACACATCCATCCAGCATGTATTGGCCTTGCAGTGGGCTATGGGATTTAAAACATTCATTATTAGTGATAGAAATATCACTATATATTTTTACTTAGAAGTAAGCTTAGTTGTGCTCAATGGAATTCAAATTTGTGTGGTTTTATGGTGATAGCTTTTAATTACAGCATATTTCCAGGACTTCTTTTTTTCAAAAATGCCCATTTAATAACTTTTACATTTAATAATAATATTATTTAATCATATATATTTATCATTGTTATTATTACTTGACAAATCTCAGCCCATCCAATTCTCAGATTTGTTGTGGAAAAAATAGGAGGGAGGAGTATTAGGCATGTTTGCTGCCTATAGTAGATCAAAATTCATTTTAAAAGGCACAAAAATGTGTGTGTTTGTGTGTGTGTGTGTGTGTATACATATACATATACATATACATATACATATACATATACATATACATATACATATACATATACATACATACATACATACATACATATATACTAAAATCAATCTGAGGCTGTAGCTAGAATGCTTCAATAGAACCAGGCTTTGCTGTCTATCCTTTAAAATAGCCTGTTTGCTAGAAATCTTACACCTTGGTAAAAAATAATAAATCTGACAAGCAAGCCTTAAACTGTCATTTCAAGCACATAGATCTGGATTTATATCATTTTTTGCCTAAGCAGAAAATGTTTAGGATGACAGACAACAGTTTGATAAAAAATATAGTGTTTTTCTTTCTAGAATTTTTTGAAGTCACTCCAGACCAATCACTGATTCAGCTACACTATATTGCCAAAAGTATTCGCTTACCTGCCTTTACTTGCATATGAACTTACTGTAAGTGACATCCCATTCCTAATCCATAGGGTTCAATATGACGTCGGTCCACCCTTTGCAGCTATAACAGCTTCAACTCTTCTGGGAAGGCTGTCCAGAAGGTTTAGGAGTATGTTTATGGGAATTTTTGACCATTCTTCCAGAAGCGTATTTGTGAGGTCACACACTGATGTTGGATGAGTTTACGTGGCCTACCACTGTGGCTGAGTTGCTGTTATTCCCAAACACTTCCACGTTCTTATAGTACAGTTCACAGTTGACTGTGGAATATTTAGGAGCAAGGAAATTTCACGACTGGATTTGTTGCACAGGTGGCATCCTATCACAGTTCCTTGGTGGCATTCACTGAGCTCCTGAGAGTGACCCATTCTTTCACAAATGTTTATAAAAACAGTCTGCATGCCTAGGTACTTGATTTTATACACCTGTGTCCATGGAAGTGATAGGAACACCTAATTCTGATTATTTGGATGTGTGAGCAATACTTTTGGAAGTATAGTGTATATTCTGCTTAAGGCCTATACTCTTCCCATTTGCCAACAGCAGAGGGTAATTACTACAGAAACCAGTGCTTCAATGTAGAGATAATGCAACCATAATAGTTAATAGATCTTCAGAACATATTTAAAAACAACCCCCCCCCCCCCCCAACATCTTTTATCCCTCTGGCTGGCCTAGCTAACAACAATTTGGAGCAGAATGTAACTTCCCAACTTATCTGTTCAGTGCAGTTCCAAGAAGGGGAAATTATTTTCCGCAGTGAATACAGAGGAGTGACATGTGGCCAACCAGAACTAAGCTACCCTAATTAGTTGGAGCACAGCTGGCTAGTTGTCAAAATGTAGATTTGAAAACTTTTATGACTACATATCATTTCATCTTGCTGCGGAAAACTGTCTTTCAATTGATTTGTCATTAAATAGATATATAGCTTATGCATTAATGCTAGAGTTAAGGGTTACTGAGAGTTAAGGGTTAAGGAAACTAAAAGGGTTTTATATATATATATATTGATAACCACCAGCTTTTTTTAAAATACTTTTTATTTTTTTAAATGAGCACAAACAGACACAAACAAAAAACACAAAACTATCTTCCATTACAAATTGTAGAAAGTGTGACGGTTGGTTACAAAAACTTCTGTGCATCCCTTCCACAGTCATCACCTATAATTCATATCAAATCACATATTTTTAAATCAAGTATGCAGTATTTATATACATTGCTTTCATCATACCTCAGCCTTCATTTGACTGCAATTGTTTTTACAACCTTTTATATGAAATATTACAATTTAAAGCAAAACCACACATAATGGCATTTCATTAACTTCTCCCAACATCCTACAATAAAATTGCATCTTTATAACATGTTCTAAATAAAAAGTTGATTATGTTTCATTTTTAAACTTCCTTTCATAGTCTTCATTTGCAATTTATATAGAATTTCCTAACAAATACATATATAAGCATTATTATCATTATCAATCTTTTTTTAACTATAACCATTATCACTTCATTTTATACATAATACTCTAAATTTAACTAAATTTTATTTAATTTTTATTATCAGCTTTTATTACATCAACCTGTGTCTTTCCAGTAATAGTGCAGTCTTAAGTCTCTTGCCATTTGTAGCATTAGCATTGTGATTAATTTCTTGGTAAGTCTTATATAGACTTCTCTTCGCAAGTTATTGTTCATTTCATTTCTTATCTAAACACAAAACACTCTATTTGCTTCTTCAATCAGCTTATCTTTAGTTATCACTTATGCTTCTTATAAAGTTTCTGTCCTTACTTCCATCAATGTTTCTCTCTCTTTTCTTCTTCTGTACTTTGAAGTCTGGGATAGAGTTCCAGTCCATCTTTCTCCCCTTTCCATATTCCATTCTTTTCATTTCCAGCCAGGCTCAGTTTACTATCAATATCAACAGTTTTCTTGTTTCTTTGATTATTTTTTCTTTTAATTTTTAGAACCCTGTCCTCCACTTTTTCCATTTGATAAACATCCTCAATTTTTCCATCAAATTTTACTGGGCTGTGTTCTATATTCGCCAATCTCTTCTCAATTTTTTCTGTTACTGCTAAGATCTTTTGAATTCCAAACATAATCATTTCCAATGTTAAGGTTTCTTTTTCCTGTTGTGCCATTTTTCAATTTGTAAACACTGCCACTATAGCATTCGAAGCATTTTGTTAGATTTGAAGTGAGTTCATTTATAATCTTTCAAAATCAAGGTCTCTCCTCTCTCCACTCCAGCTATTGAAAGAGCTTCCGAAGAGCACCTGTATAAACAACCCAAGCTCTTCCCACTACCACTCACAGTAAACAAGCTGAGAGACCTTGAAGTGTAAAACAAATGATCAAATGGAAGAAAAAAAAGACAATATTTCCAGCCTCCAGTCTCCAAGTGGCAGTGTTACTTCCTTTCCTTCTACTGTTACAGTCCTCTTTGTATTCCTTTTAATATCTTCTTTATAATCCAAACTTACAGAGAAAAGAAATTGAGAAAAAACCACCCAATCCAACATTGTAAAAATAAAGGAAAAAATTCTTAATCCATTGGTATATAAAAAGTAGTAGAAGAAAAACTAATCCATTCAGTTTTAAAAATAGGAAATATTTGCAAAATCTCCAAGATTTAAAAAAAACAAGGATAACACACTGTCTAATGTAGCTTAATTTCCCCTCTTACTTTCTTCTGTTTTCAAATTTAATTTAACTTTGATTTTTTGAGGTAGTCTCTTGTCTATTAATAAAATTTCCTCATCAAATGGCACACTTTCTCTTTCTGCTTTCCTCCCATTCCAGAGCTGTCCCAACTTCAGCAGCTTCAGTGGCTGTGCTTCTATTGCCGGCAAGAAGAAGTTCTCCTGGATCAATCAGGGACTTTGTAATGTCCCTGAGATCAGCAGGACGTACTCTTTTCTGTCACCATCTCTGTGGGATGGTTTAGGTCCTAAAGGACTGTCCAGTGACAAAGGCATTGACTGCGATCCTGGAGCTCCAAGATCGCACATCGTGTTGTTGCGACGCTAGATCCTCCTTTTTCTGATAACCACCAGTTTGTATGTAACAAAATTGAATCTAATAATCAATATATATCTTCCACCATTGAGAATAAAATATGATGTAGCAATAGAATAACACCTATATACTGTTTCATAGTGCTTTACACCTCCCTCTAACAGGTTTACAGAGTCAGCATATTGCCCACTTAACAATCAGGGTTCTGACCTCGAAAGGATGGAAGGATGATTTAACCTTCAGCCAGTTAGAATCAAACTCCTGGCTGTGGGCAGAGTTAGCCTGCAATTCTGCATTCTAATCATTGTGCCACCACAGCTCTTCTATCAGAACCTATAGAAGGAACTTATAGAAAGAACTGTTTAAATAATTACATAATGCATACCCATTGACATTTATATAGATTTAGATTCCATATCTGGTCCTGATGATGAATTTCTATATGCACAATACCAAATCTATGACTAATTTAGAATGATTTCCTGCTGTGTACAAAGCAATTAAAGGATCTGGAAAAAAATAGATGTATGCCTAGGCCAAACAACTAATTGGACAGTTATGTTTCTATGGGATTTTGTTTTAATATTTTAAAAATCATCCTTTGCACAGAGAAAGGGGGAAAATACAATTTGTAGCATTATACATACCAACATGTATGAAATGGGAGGACAATTTATTCAGAGTATACCACCTTTATTTAATTTATTTATAATTTGTGTTTTTTTCAAGGTTACTCAATGTAAAAGAAAAAAGGCACAATTTTTGTGGGTTAGAATGATGTTCTTTTTCATTGTGCAAGCATATCTTCTGCAATCTGCAGCTTCCCATACTTGAATTAAATAACCCAAGAAAGGGATATTATGTAGAACTCTTCCCAATGGGCTTTTTCATCTCTGGAATTTTGGGAGCCAGAGCAAATGCAGAGTGAGTAACAGAAGCAGCAGCAGCAACAACAACAATAACAATTTTAATTTATTTATAACAATGAAGTAAAAAGCAAGCAAATGAACAAAAGGTAACAAACTCAGGATAATTTATTAATAAACACGAAATACAAAACAGAATAGACTGGGTATATCATACTTAAATTCAGTTGTCAGAGTTATTGGGAACTTTTATCTGCATTATTTAAAGAATTGTTAGGTCATGGAGATATTTTTTGTAATTTACAAACTTTCATTCTATTAATACGCTTAGTAAAACATTGTTATTATTATTTCCTCTTCTTCAGTTGAATTATTTCTTTAAAAAAGATAATTAAGAGATAGAAATATTAACTTATTGTTTGTCAAATAAAGAACACACTCCATGCTACAGAAAAGAGCAAAATTTGGGAGGTTAAATGCAAACCTTTTTCCTCTTTTTAAAATATAAAAACGACAGATTTAAAAAAAGAGAAAAGTTTATATTTATTTCTGAAAGACAAAAACAAGTATGCTTAATTAATTATAGCATAAGCAAAACCAAAGGACAGCTTTTCCTAATTGAATAGAAATATTTCAAAACCTACAGTTATTTAGATGTTTAACTGTCAAAATTATACAACCCAACAGAACAACTAGTTGTCAGAAAAGTATCTCAAGAATAATATATACCAAGTAATTAATAATAATTGAATGTACAGCTCATTCAGATTATACAAAGTTTTAGAAAAGAATTAATAGGAGAAAACGTTTGCCAATAAAGTTATTATCAGAATACTTCCGTATAATTAACTACAACATCAATATACCTTAACAACTTTATCCTCACAACTTTATCCTCACACAAAAATATGTCCAGCAGGGGTTTCATTCTGCTCCCTGCCCCCTTTAATTGTTATGTTATAGGAATTCTACAGGTTATTCCTGAATGGAATTTCACCTTCTCTCAAAAACTAATTTGCAAACTTTTTTATGCTGGTGACACAGCTACTGTATTTTCTCCATTAAGGAATCTGGACTCCACCTCGATTTTTAGGCTTTAGCTGAACATTTTCAAACTGAGGAACTGGAAAATGAATGTGTTGCTTTCAACCAATAGCATAGCCATCATATTTGGGAAATCAATACCAATTCTAAAAACAAGTAAAGGAGTTTATATATCTGTAGATCTATTACCAGTCTTCTACTTCCTGAATACAGAAAACACTAGAGGTCACAGACTGATCTCACAAAGCCTACAATTTAGTCATTTGATTTACCATCTGCAATGAGAACACATTGCTCCTGGCAGACACGAAAGTTTTCGGTATTAAGCTGCTGAGCCTACTGTTGTTTCATGCCCAGTTTTGTACATTTGCTATTATTCACATTTCAAAGCTATCCAATTTGAATTTATCAGAATCTTATTGTCTATCTCTTTCTATGAATAACACTTTTGGGTTAGAACTTGCTTGCCCCTCTGTAGCAGGTTGACTGAAGACTTGTCACCTGAAATACTAAAACATTTGGAAATGAATATTTGGTTCAGATTACTTTGACACTTACAAGTAGTCCTCAAGTTACAACTACAATTGAGCTCAAAATCTATGTTGCTAAGTGAAACATTTGTTAAATGAATTTTGTCCCACTTTACGACCTTCCTCGCCATAGTTGTTAAGTCAATCATTGTAGTTGTTTAGTTAGTGATATGGTTGTGAAGTGAAATAGCTTTCCCATTGACTTTGTTTGTCAGAAGATCACAAAAGGGGATCATTTGACCCTCCTGAGAGATTGCAACTGTTATAAATATGAATCAGTTGCCAAACATCTGAATTTTGATCACGTGATAATAGTGTAAAAAGTGTAAAAATGGTCATAAGTCACTTTTTTCAGAGATGTTGTAATGTGATCAGACACTAAATGAACTATTGTAAGCTGAGGACTAACTGTACAGTATTTCTAACTGTACTTCTACTTTGAGAAAAGTCATTGCCAATGCAATGATCTGAAATTGTGGTCTACTTTTCTGAAATGTTTAAGAATGTAACAAAGTTTTGCTCAATTGTTATTAAAAGGCTCTGAGTTTTATTCTGAAGCTCTTTTTCTATGTCTCTGTCTCACAGTATTTTATTTTTAAATTATCTTTATTTTATATAGAGAGATTTTGGAGAATTATCACTAATCTCTGTCGGTAATATGCTTCTTCTTGGGTACTGTTTTTTGGGCTCTGGCTGTATATTAATAGTTTCAAGGCACTTTGAAATTGTTCCTTCTTCCAGAATGGTGGAAGAAGTGGGATGTCAATAAAGCTGCTACAGAGTAGAGAAATCCTGTTTCATAAAAGGTGAGGTAGGGCCATCTGCTTTTTAAAATGGGTTTAAGCCTGTTTTAGAAAAAAAAACACTTTAAAAATAGTGGTGGGAAATAACAGAAATGGAGAGGCAGCAATGTTTGCTGAACTGGGTACATGCATCCCTCTTGTCAGCATTTTTTCAGTTAAATGTGGCTAAATGTGGCTCTGTTAAAAACACAAATCTAATATTCTTTGAAAAGTTTACAGGTAATCAGAATAACAGCTGACAAATGCTCAGTTGAAAATGTGATGAAATGGGAGAGATCCTGCATCACAACCCACTCAGCACCTGTTAGCTGTTTAATTGGGCAATTTCCCCATCCCATGCTGACTAAATGTGGGCTGCCTTCTGAAGCAGAGGACTGTCTTCTGTTTTATCTTGAAGTTCCCATCCAACTCACTAATCAGTTATCTTGTGCAATATATTGATACAGTTAAATCCATGGACCTAATGCATAGATCTGTCAAAATTCACTTTTCCCCTAGCTCCAGAATTCACCTAGGGGACGTTATTAATGGTTTTCTTTTCAACCACCAACAGCTGATTCTCAGTGGAACACTAAACAAAGCCACAACTTCCTTGAATTTGTCCCATGTGAAAACTGTAAAGACAGCATTACCCATTGGCCTCATTATTAATGTAGAATGGGCCTGTGTCTACCAGAGAAGCCAGGAAACGTTTCCGCCTTGTCAAAGCTGAACAACTTAGATGTAATTTACTTACTTTAGATCCAAATTATTGGTCATCATTAAACTGTAGATTTTCATGTAACATATCTAGTGTTGCTTAGTTCTTGTTTGAATTCAACTCCTAGAATCTATTATTGATGAAACTTAACTTATAACATTACAATTTATGCATTTTCAGTTAGGGAAGTTTTCATAAGTTACTATAATTATTAAGTGATTTTCTATCAATCTTATGAGTCTCATGCTAGTAATGCTGGGTAGCAGATGCTTTATTTTGATGAACACATGGAAAAGAGCCTATCAGATGGTGTGGTAACAAGTGTTTTTGAAAATATTTCAAAAATACAACTGAAAAATAGAAATCATCCTACAATCCACCTGCTAAATGTAACATTTGGGATAGTTTGCATTTGTCTTGTGTCTAAATGCTTTTATCTGTTGATAATGAACATTTGGAAATATAGACAATGGCAAATGTTTTCAAATTAAGCTATTTTGGGCTGTAAGCTCCTCCATGGAACGAAATACATGTTTTTCAAATTGAAATGGAGAAAAAAAATCTATAACTAGATCCTTTTGAAGTCATGAAATACCTAAAATGCAAACCTTCTTGTCCATTCCTAATGCCACTAGTAAATAAAACAATGTTTCAGTAATAGGATCAAGCTCTGTAATAGTAGAACACATATAGCTTCATTACTACATAGAAGATATAAATATCTAGATATGTAGCAAATAGGATGGGAAATAAGGGACATTAATACATGTAAGCTCCACAGGCATTAGTGTTCATGAATAAAACAAGAATATTTTTGTTTGGTCCTCATTTATAAGCAAATGAGCCCCACTTCTACTTTCTGAACTATTATGCAAATTGGAATACAGTTCTCCTTCAGCCTGACTATTTCTTCACATTTTGTAATGTAGTTTTTAGCTGAAGAATTAAGGGAAAATATTTGTAGTGTGCCAGTGAAGTTGAAAGAACATATTTGACTGAATACCTGAAAAACTTTAACATTTTCTACTTTTCAACTAGTAAAAATATAAATATAAATAGCAGACCAACTGAGAAATCATACCCAAGGATAAAAGGACAAAATAGTTACTGTCTTGGAGGAGGAGTCAATGTCACGATGAGATGGTTGTGTGGTCTCAATGCTCTGAGACCATAGTCAATACTTTCACCAATGGGTGGTCCAAACAGACCTCAACTGTCCCAAAGAGACGGTGAACAGGAAGAATATGTCTTGCTGTTCTCGGGAATATCACAAAATCTTCGAAAGAAGCAAGAGAAGATCTTCAAGCCGGTGACAAAAATTCCAGCCACAAGGCTGACAAAGTCAGAGCGGCCCAAAATAGAAGGATATGGAAAGAGAAAGTGTTTCCAGCTGGTGAGGAATTTTTATTGTTTTAAAAAAGAGTCTGCCTATAAAAACTCAAAAATCAATTTAAATTAAAGAATAGAAGAATCAAGTGGCAGAATTGAATTTCGAATGCTTTTGGACAGTGGTTATCTTACTTTTTAAATGTTATTTACATGGATCGAATCTATGCAAGCCTTTTGAAATGGATGGATTAAGCTTTCTTCTTCTATCTTCTCTTTGTGACTCTCTGTAATTTACAGATTAAAGCTTTCCACTCTTATTGTTGTGGGTATTTACAAAAAGAAACTCTTTAAGTCTCCGCTCCAGAGGCTGGGAGGTACTTGGAGCTTTGAGTACCCAAAACGGAACTTTTTTCTTCTTCTTTTCTTTCACAGATTGCTTTGACTTGGCACCTCAGGGCTTTGTTGTCTTGGCTACATACTGATAAGAATGCACAGATGTCCCTTTGATGTTCGACCAGCATTGTTTGTGAACCTATGCTTTAATTTTGTTGATCTTTTAAGCCAGAATATTTGTCAAAATGATGTAAAACCAAGGAAAAATAGAGGTCTTGACTTTGCAAGATATACTTTCAGAACTACAGAAATTATTAAATAGAGAAGAGAAACAACTGGAATACCTAGAGCACATAACAAGAAAATATGATGAAAAAATTGAAAATGTTCATCAAATCCAAAAATGAGGTGATTGAAACTCAAAACACTGAAGTGGAAAATGAATATAAAGAGACTAAACCTGCTGATATCTATGGTAATTGGTTTGTTCCTGAAAATGGAAAGAATGGAATACAGAAAGAGGAATTAAATGGAGAGGAAATCTACTTCAAGGGTCAAGATATAGAAGAAGATAAAATTAAAGAACCTATGAGCTTAAAGAAAGAAATTCCACTAGCAAAAGCTTTGATAACACTGCTGATAAGCAAAGACAAACTGAATAAGGAAACCGAAAGAGGGCATCAAGATTATATGAGAGATCTTATAAGCAAGGAGGTGCTAAGAGAAGTCCAGACAAAGCTGACCAAGAAGATGACTAGAGGATTGGTACCACAAACGGCAGAAGATATGAGATTGTTTTGTTATTGGAAAGATACCGGCTGATAGATGGAAGAATATAACTTAAAACTAGTTAAACTTAGTGAAATTTAGTAATAATAGATATAACTAAATAAATAATTGATAATGATAATATATACAATGTGTTGTGTTATGATAAGTAATAATTGTATATGAATATTGAATAATACTCATGAAAGGAAGATTAGAAATCCTCTTGGATTATATACAGAGGTTAATAAAAAAGAATCAAGCTAGATAGAGTTGTTTTGATTATTAGGGGTAAATGTTATGATACAGGATATAGTCAAATAAAGGAGGGATAATGCAGACAACCTATATACATATACATGAGTATAATATAAGGAAACTAGATGAAAATTGCCAACAGCGATTTGGAAAGGAGGATTAGAAAAGTCTGTTATTAAATATTATGGATGTTTAGCTAGAATAGGACATAAGGATTCAGTGTTATTGGAAGATTTTAGAAATATTAAATGAAATGCCAGTATGTGGTTATGTATTAAATTTTGGTATAGTTTATGATGAAGGATGTTTAAATAATTATAGTCAAACATAAATGGAGGTATAAGAGTAACATGTATAAATATTTGAGTTAAAATACTTGAGTTAATATGAATTATGCTTGATGACTGTGGAAGAGATGCATGAAAACCTTTTGTAACTAACTGATATACTTTCTACAGTATGTATGGATGGGAATTTTTTATGTTGTTTTTTATGTTTAAAAATAAAAAATTGCAAAAATAAACAGTTATTGTCTTTTTCAGAGTATAAGACGCATCTTTTTCCCACAAAAAAGAGGATGAAAATCTGGATGCGTCTTATATACTGAATGCAGCATTTTGGTCTCACGAAACTCTGCCCCTTTTGAAAAAATGGCCATGCATAGTGTTTAGGAGGATAGATAGATGATAGATGATAGATAGATAGATAGATAGATAGATAGATAGATAGATAGATAGATAGATAGATAGATAGATAGATAGATAGATAGATGATAGATAGATAGATAGATAGATAGATAGATAGATAGATAGATAGATAGATAGATAGATAGATAGATAGATAGATAGATAGATAGATAGATAGATAGATATTCCTTTCTTCGGGGGAATATTCTTTAGTCACTTTGGCTGCTGGGAAGACACCTGCTATCTGTTATACATTTAACACCTGAAACTGCCTTATAACAAATCAAATCATTAATACATTTATATTAGCATTGTAGTCCAACTGGAAAAAACAAAACTTGAATTGGGGTCATTTGGATATAACATGTATGATCAAAACAAAAGTCATTCAAAAAAGATGAAGATCTAAGTGATAACAGTACATGCTTCATTATATAGGAAGGAAGGAAGGAAGGAAGGAAGGAAGGAAGGAAGGAAGGAAGGAAGGAAGGAAAGAAGGAGAAAGAAGAAAGACAAAAAAAGAGAAAAGAAGAAAAGAAACAAAGAAAGAAGGAAAGGAAGAAAAAGAAATAAGAAAAGAAGGAAATGGTCCATAGCAACATCTTACTAGAATTAGCCTGAGATTTTTGGTTAGGATCAAGTGCAGTATTTGTTTATGAATCCTGTAAATGCTACAGTGTCAAGAAATCATAGTGTTTCAAGTAAACATTCTTTATCACAGTGTCTATGTTGAAGTAGGGAATACAATGATGGCACTAAAGTTGTGCAGAACAGTTTATTTGCCACTATAGCATAATAATAGTTTTGTGTTTGGGGATTTTAGAAAGACCAATGTTATTTCCTACATTAGTTTTCCTTTAATATATTTAAGAATATTTTTGCCTACTATGAAGTTACCATTGAATAGTACATGAAAGTGAAAAACAACTTAATAATACTGGTCATCAAGCTAATTTAACAGATATGTTAGATACTATATTGACTTAATAAACCATTAAAATAAATAAATTTACAAGAAATGTTTGTTCAGATATTTGCAGATATTAAGGATACAGGTTGCTTATTTAGATGCCAAATATTGCTAGAAGGCAAAATCACAAAACTTACTTTGGCCAAGTCATGCAGGGGAATTCACTGGAGAAAGCAATTATGTTTGGAAGTGTTAGTAGTAAAGGGAAACCAGCCTATCAAAGAATACAGTGGCTGAGCACTATCAAAGCTGACATCAGACAGAGCACAGAAAAACTCAAAGAAATAGTGCACGATCAGAAGCCATGGAGAGACCTGGCCATAGAATTGCCAAGATTCGACTGAATGGATATCATTATCATTATCTATACTAAGCTAATTATAGTTCCAAACATTTGTTATTTTGCAATTGTTATTTATGATGTACCATATATCATTAGCCCCTACACCTGTCCTTTCAGAGTCTAACTGATTTAGGCCATATAAACCTCTGGAGGTATACTATTGTGCAGTGACGTGTGGTGACGTCTTTATGGCACTGACACAGTGGTGGGTTTCAATTTTTTTTAGACTTGTGGACTTCAACTCCCAGAATTCCACAGCCAGGCATGCTCAGTTCCGATTTAAAGCGACAGCATTTGTTTTTCTCCTTTGTGAAAGAAGTTTCCTTCTTTCTTTTTCTTCTCCCTTCCCCACCTTCCTCCCTCCCTCCCCCCTCTCTCAAACACACACACACACACACACACAAAGTTGGATTGGAGTCTCCCTCTCCGCACCAGCAAGGAGACCACAGGAGGAGGCAGGAAGCCCGTCAAAGAACCATACTGGATCACACATGCTTTCCCCCCGCCCCGGAAGGATCCAGCCCAGCTTCCCTTATACAGTTTTGAAAAGGCAATGTGGCTCTCCCTGCAATCAAACTACACTTGGGGAGGGAGAGCACAAGCGAGCCAGGGTCCTTCCCTCCAGCCTTTGCCCAAAGCCTCGCACCAGGAAAATGAAGTTTGAATTCCTCCCCCTCCCTCCGACCCACACGTACCTTTTCCAGCTGTTTCAGAGAGGATTTCAACTCTGCTCTTGCCTTGGATCCTCTGAAGAAGCCCTGCCCAAACGAATGCCCTCTACTATGAGGCAGGAGAACTACATGCCTCACCTACGTCCGGAATTTTTAGGCTTTTGACCCTTGTTTAACTCTGCTCAAGTAATCATAAAATGCTTAAAGTCAGACTAGATGAGGCACACAGTTCCCCTGCCTCATAGTAGAGGGCGCTTTTTTAGAGGCTTTTTTAAACAGTTAAGCAGAGTCAGTGAGGCAGCAACTAGCTCAGCCTGACTTCAGCTTTGTCCTTTTTCCTTTTATGTGTTTTTCCTTTTCATGATGGGAGTGGTGAGGCTATGCCTCCCCTGCCTCCCCTGACTGCACGTCACTGCTATAGTGCAACTATGGGAAGGTATGCCTTTAAACATTTATAAGATGATAATTATTTACAACAAAGGCTTGGACCACATTTAAAGGACAAAGATGGTCCCAGTTTTTACAATTTTGGACTAAATGAAGCAGAACATAGAGTTAGAACAAAACAAAATTCTATGTTCCTAATGAGTGATTTTCATCACTTGATGCTCAGGAACTGCATTATGAAGTTTATGCGAACCTAAGCATGACCTAATTCTTATTTTTCTGTACATTAAAAAAAATTCTGAAGTTTGATTAAGTGAAAAAGTTAAACTGGGAGATTTTTAAATTAAAACATTTTATACCAACGAAGAATGTTCCTGTATTTCAGAAGTATATTAATTAAATAATTATAATACTAATTAAATAACAAAAAGTAGAATCCATAAAAAGTATGTTTTTTAAAAAACATACTTACATGACTCTAAGAGCTAATATTGACTGCATGACGTATAATCTTTTGTATTTCATAATAATCATTACAAACTTTTACTTGGCTATGATGACTATTTTGCACATAAGACTTAAAGTTACTTCTTGAAGGTGTTGTTAATTAGGTGACTAGCATCCTTGTTTGAAATCATTCAATTGGAAGTGAAAGAAACTTTCAGGGATCACACCCTTCATTTATACTGTCATTCCAGCAATAACCAAGTTTTCTGCTTTAAAGTGGATGATAATAACTGACATATCATTATTTGATAAATGGTTTAGTCTCCTCTTGGCACAAGATGGTTGCAAATGTCTTCTTCACTTCTTTCATATAACGTTACATTGCTTTTGAATCATCATTATTTTTTCCACCTGAAAGCAGTCAGCTACAATATTCTGTAGTTCAGGGGAAAGATTTCCCCCCCCCCACATTTTACCCTCTGCTGTTGTTTAAAAAATTTAGTTTTGGGTTCAAAATGTATAGGACTGTATAGAGCCGAGGTGGCACAGTGGTTAAATGCAGCACTGCAGGCTACTTCAGCTGACTGCAGTTCGGCTGTTCAATTCTAGCCTTCCATCCTTCCGAGGTGGGTAAAATGAGGACCCGGATTGTTGTTGGGGGCAATATGCTGACTCTGTAAACCGCTTAGAGAGGGCTGAAAGCCCTATGAAGTGGTATATAAGTCTAACTGCTATTGCTATTGCTATTGCTATTAATCAAGTTTCCTATCCTGTGTGTCCATACATCAGGGGTGGATTCCTGCCAGTTCTAACCTCTTCTATAGAAGAGGTTCCACACATCTATAGTGCCATTTAGAACCGGTTCCAGCTCCCTCCCCCCGCCCATCCGCACATCATCAAGATGAAGAGCCAGAGGAGGAATTTTGGGAGTTGAAGTCCACAAGTCTTAAAGCTGTCAAGTTTAAACACCTCTGAGGTTTTTTTTCTAAAGGGTTAGGGGTGCAAAGATCTTGTAACTTGACAGCTTTAAGACTTGCATGCTTCAATGCCAGAGTTCCTGAGCCAACATGACTGGAGGAGGAATTATTGGAGTTGACGTCCACAAGTCTTAAAGCTGTCAAGTTTGAACACTCCTAGGGTTTCTTTTCTAAAGGGATAGGGGTGCAAAGATCTTGTAACTTGACAGCTTTAAGACTTGCACACTTCAATGCCAGAGTTCCTGAGCCAACATTTTGGTTGCTAAGCAAGAGCATTGTTAAGTGAGTTTCACCACATTTTACAAGTTGGCCATGCCCACCCAGTCACATGACTGCCAAGCAACTCCTACGCAGTCACATGGCTGGCAAGCCACTCCCACAAAGCAGGCCACACCTACAGAAGAGGTTCTAAAAATTTTTGAAACCCACCACTGCCATACATGTATGTACATGCTATAAACTGTCTATGGTGGCTATAAGCACCTACTTCTAGTATTACTGGGTCAATTTTGCTCTTTACTTCATCCGGGTTCCTGCTCTGGATATGTTTATGTTTTTTTTTAAAAAAAAATCAGAAATAGTGAAAAATGCTGCTGCCTTTTATTGTTGTCTTTGTTACATATTCATTAGTCCTGCCTCGAACCACAAAAGTCTTCAGGTTTCACCTGAGACTAATCAGAGTCCACCTTCCCATGAATGAAAAAGACCTGGCAAAGGAAAGAATTTTCCATGGCAGCATTCTTTTCTCCATCTATATTTTCCTTCCTTCGTGATCAGGACAATTATCTTTTCTTCCATGTCTGAAAATTCAGTGTAATGTCACTAGAATCTTTGGGGCTGGTTGTGCAGGTAGAAGCTGAGACAGTCAAGGTAGCAATTTTGATCGTGTCTGGCTTTATAATAGCAGCTTCCTCCTCCTGGATTTGTCAGTTTTGATTTTGCAGTTCAGTCAGCAATGGCATGTGCTGCTTGCCTCCTGTCTGTTCTGCAAAATAAAAGGAGTCATTTTCTCTTCTAGGTTACATATTTGAAAAAGGAGCCTTGGGAAAGTTTCTCTAATGGCATAGTGCTAAAACAGTACTTTTCACTCTAATGTTTCCCAAACTTTTTCCTTCATTACCTAAAATCACTTATCAAAAAATCAATTTAACCCAATGCAAATAAAACACTTAAGTCAATTTAAACATCCCTGTTATAATTTGGTAGTGGATCCATGTGTTGTTACTCCCCAAAACCCCACTGTTATCCAATTTGAGGTAATTCACACAGGTTTGGAAATCATGGCTTTACTCCTTTAGAAATTCAGTGGTTTTAGAAATATTCGAAGCAGAACAATCACGAGCAATTGGCATTCTTTGGCAGCTGCTAATGTGAGACAGATTTGATACACAGGTACTATTGTTGTTGCATACCGAACTTACTCCCCTCCCCCCCTCTTTTTTTTGTAGCAGTGGCAAAGCAGGCTGGAGCTGGTGCCTAAACTAACTTCATTAGGAAACTGGGAGAAATTAAGAATAGTTACACCAGCAACTCGGCAATGTGGGTGAAGCCCAACAGTTCCCATTAATTAAAAAAAAACAGGAATTCATCAGTTTTCAATAACTTTTTGACAGCAGCAGCTTCTGATTTCTGTATATTTTGATAAAACAAAGACTGAGATTGTAGCCTAGATCCTACTCTTTAAGAAAGATGCTGATCGTTCACCAGTTATCTCAAGTAAAGGCAGAGATGGTTAGCAATTGCTAGTATATAGCTCTACTTGTGCAGAACATTCTTTAGGTTTTAAAGAAATGCTTGTAAGGCAGATAGTACAAATCATGAAGGGGAAATATATCTTTCTGATTTACAGCCTCCATAGCATTGCACCTCTTTCTCCAAATAATTCCATGAAATGTGCTCAGTTGCTTTCCCCAGCCACCATGGCTTCAAGTGACATGTCTTGATTTTTAAATAGGAAAAATCTGGGTTTTGCTGCACAGAAAGCAAGGAGAAGACGACAGTGTCTAGTTTGAAATTCACTCCCAGCCTCCCCCCCTCCTTCCATGCCTCCAGGTAGAGGACAACTTGCTTATCTATTCTTCTCTCCTGAGTTCTGCAGAATAAGTGTTTCTTATTCGGAGGGAAAAAGACAATGTTTCCATTTCAAATGGCAGGAATAGAGTTGTACAATGGATGCATTTCCTCACACTCACAACATTTCCTGCCTGTTGAGAAGATTAATAAGTAAGCAGGTTTACTTCTTTTTATAATCCAAGTTGCTATAGCATTTATACGAGTCTAGTAGCATATAAACTGGTACAAAGTGATAAGCAGTTATAAAACCCAGAAACCAGAGAAGGATAGAAATTTAATGGAGAACACAGAGGCTCTTTTCCCTTCAACCTGTAATTGCGGGTCTGTCATCCACTCGGTACTACTTTTTGTCTTTAGACAATGCTGGAAAATTATATTCAGTGCTTTTTTGGACCCTGAGAAGGAAATCTTGCATATTTCACTTATAATTCTATTTGTTATAGAAATGAATATAGAGCCCTGTACATTTAGTCATAGAATTCTTGCAAAAAGAGCAGAATTTTTATTCATGCCCTAGTGTTATTTTTAAAAATGTCATATAGGAAACAATAAAGAGATGTATTTCAAGGCCCACATCTCATTTTGTCGTTAATGCTGAAGGAACTCGTGTTAACTTAAAAGCAAGTCCTGGAAAAGCAAAATCTATACTGTTACACCATGCACGTTATAAAAATGCAAATACACCTTGAAGTAAATGTTATTCATGCATCTCTTAAAGTCTTCAATCCCTTAAAAAATGCATAGCAAACCTAAGCTTCTCAATTTGACAAACCCTGAGCATATATGCATTTAAAGGGATAAATTATGCATGCAGATTTTCTATAACAGTTTTATTAAATGCACAGAAAAAAAAATATTGATGTTAAGCAGAATAAACACGCAACTCTACCACTAGTTTAAAATTAAACAAATATGCTACAAAGGATATATACACTTGAAATGGGGCACCCAGAAGATTTTTTTCAATACTCTTCTTTTTGTTACTATGTGCATCATGTGGAACAAAATTCAGGGAAATGGGTGCAAATTCAACCACATTTTACTAGCAAGAACATAGCTTTGTATGTCTAGGTCTGCTGTTCTTTTATTTTACTATAAATTAAATTGAATCCCAAGTTGTTAATGTGATAGCCCAATTTATTTATTGGCTTAATATTTCAAGATGGAAAAAAAAGCACGCATACACACGGACCACATCCTCTGCTTCCACTAGACCACTTGTACATGTCTTCTCATCATTATCTGAACAGCTTCCCCCAAAATGGGAAGCTGAAAATTTGCTGACAGTTGTCCGTAAATAGTTAGAGCCAGAAGGGAATCTTATGAGTGCATGTACCACAGCATGTTTAAAAACTATTTGTGTCTTCCCTCCCAAAGTAGATACCCTCTGAATGAATATAGCTATACCAGTGGTAGTCAACATGGTCCCTACCGCCCACTAGTGGGCGTTCTAGATTTCATGGTGTGCGGTAGGGGTTTTGTCCGATACTGAAGCTCCTTTTTTAAAATTTAATTGACTTTTTAAAAAAATTCATAGCGTTATTTAAAAACATTTTATTAGGTTTTCATAAAATCACCATTACTGTGGAACCAGTGGGCGGTGAGAAAATTTTACTACTAACAGAGATACAAAAGTGGGCGGTAGGAATAAAAAGGTTGACTACCCCTGAGCTATATACCATGATATCAGAATAGTCAAAGACTATATTTGGCTTTTTATACAGGGGCTTTAAATACTTGTTTGTAAAGCCAACCAGATTAGATACAAACAGACAGAAGGTCCATGAAAACAGCAGAGTCAACTGCTGAGATGAATAATGTCAGAAGGAGGCAGCCCAAATAAACATTTGATTCTGGAGACCCATTAGGCCATGGAATTTGTCTGTATAACAGAGTATTTTGTTGTATTGAAACTAATAATTCAAATATATAACCAAAGTGACTTGAAGGTAGAAAGTGATACCCAGAAAGAAGGATGAAGCAGAGGACAAGTGCTATTCCACAGAGCATGAATAAGACAAGAGAAAGTTTTACAATTTTTATATCTAACTTGCAACATTAGTATATGGTTCTAAATTAGAGACATTGGAGAGAGAGAGGGAGGGAGGGAGGGAGGGAGGGAGGGAGGGAGAGAGAGGGAGAGAGAGAGAGAGAAGTGAAGATCTCTATTGACCACCTAGACTTTGAAGCTCAAGAGATTGCTCCTACCATACATATGTTTCTGTCTTTATATTTGCATGCTATCTAATCTTAATTGGTGTCTTTATTGCCATTCAGATGAAACATCTGAGACACAACATGATATCACTAATTCCTTTTTATTAGTTATTTTTGTATAACCATGATACATGTATCATGTCAAAGTATAGTGATTTGCTCAACTTTATACTACTCGGTACTGTGACGCTTTGCTTAATGAAAAATGTAGTATTTCTGTTTCTTGGTCTATTAAAGGAAATTATGCCTATAGTTTGAAACCTAATGAACTGAATCCTTAGTCCTGATTCACTCAAGATTAGTATTAACTAGAGGAAATTCTTATATTTATATTTCAGCATGGTCATTTGAACAATATATACTGTAAATAAGCAGGCAAGAACTCTTACCAGCAAAATGGTAAATAAGTCCTATTAATAATAACCTTCTAAAATAATAATAATAATAATAATAACAACAACAACAACAATAATAATAATAATAATAATAATAATAATAATTTGTAGGCTTCAGTTTCGTTGCATTTAATTAGTTGGCCATTGGGCATTTCAATTCCCTCACATGTAGTGATTTTGCACTGTATCCATAAAAAGGGGCAAAATCACTACATGTGAGGGAATTGAAATGCCCAATAGCCAAATAATTAAATGCAATGAAAATGAAGCCTACAAATACTTAGGCAGTCTGCAGTTGGATAACATCAAACATTGAGAAGTAAAAACTATTGTCAGGAGAGAGTACACCAACAGAGTTAGGAAAATTTTGAAATCCAAATTGAATGGTGGAAATACAGTCAAGGCCATAAATATCTGGGCAATACCAGTTATAAGATACACAGCTGGTATAGTTAACTGGATACAAGCTGATTTGGACATTTTGGACCAAAAAAAAACAGGAAACTAATGACAATGCACTACAGTTTACAGCCACGTGGTGACATTGATAGGACTATACCTGCCCCGAAAATCAGGTGGCAGAGGATTATTACAAGTGAAGCAAATAGTTGAAGAAGAAAACATGCAGTGGCTGATTATTTAAAAGAAAATCAAGAACATCTATTAATCGAAGTAAAGAACAAAATCTACTGAAGGCCCAACAGAGGAAACAAGAATACAGAAAAGATGTGATAAAATCAAGAATGATTTTACAGCAGAACAGAGCATTGCATGGCCAATTTCTGGGAAAAATAAAGATAAAGTGGACAGTGAAAAACTTGGTTATGGTTAACAACAGGTACATTAAAGAAAGAAACAGAGTCACTAATCCTGACTGCGTAAGAACAAGCTATCCATACAAATACCATTAAGGCCAAAATAGAAAAATCCTCTGATGATGCCAAATGTAGACTTTGCAAAGTAGTTGATGAAACAGTTGCTCACATACTCAGCTGCTGTAAAAAAATCGCGCAGACTGATTATAAATTGCAGCACAATTCAGTAGCACAAATGATCCACTGGAATTTGTGCAAAAATTAAAATAACAACAAACTGGTGGGAACATAAGCCTGAAAAAGTCACCGAAAATCAGATGGTCAAGATCTTGTGGGATTTCCATATACAAACGGACAAAATACTGGCGCATAATACACCAGACATCACACTGGTTGAGAAAAATAAGGTCACAATCATAGACATCGCAATACCAGGTGATAGCAGGGTCACCAAGAAGGAACATGAAAAAATCGCAAAATACCAGGACTTGAAAATCGAAATTCAACGACTATGGCACAAACCAGCAGTGGTAATTCCAGTGGTAATTGGCACACTGGGTGCTATTCCAAAAGCACTGGAATTACATTTAAAACAGTTAAAAATTGACAAAATCACCATCAGTCAAATGCAAAAGCCACACTGCTTGGATCTGCATGCATATTACAAAAATATGTTATGACGTCCTAGGCCCCTGGGTGGGGCCCGACTAGTAATCAATGCCAAATCCAGCGAAACAACTGGCCACTGTGATACAACTGTGATAATTATAATAATAAAAATTAGCTGTATATTATAGAATGTAAATTTAGTTGACTTATTCAATTTAATACAAATCCACACATGCATGCTATCACAAATACTCAAACAGCCTACAGCTTTAGTCAAATATTCCTTATTTGATCATATAAGTGGCTGTAATAAATCCTATTTATGGAATTTGTAAGGCTAAACAGCCACAGTTCCTTCCCAAAAAACCCCACAAAACTACATGCAGGATGTTAGGCCAGCAAAAAGTTTTGTCCAGGAGAAGAATGTGAACCCTGTGTGAAAAAGCCAGGTCTACCAGTTCAATATATATTATAATATTGACTTTCCAACATTATACACGCTCATACTGAATTTCTCAGGGCAAGAGTGTATTGCAGACTTCCCAGAATTGCAAGCATACCCTACAATACATTTTGCCAACCTTTGTGTTTCAACTAACAGCCCCATCAAATTGAAGATCCTCAGCATATCAAACAAAACCCAATTCATCATAGCACAGAAAAGAAAAAAAAACAAGAAAAATCATATGCTTTTATGGACAAAACAAACATCAGAAATTCAAGCAATGTGGCAACACATTGCTGGTATCAGCATTACAACTCCTGACTCCTGTGACTCACATCCACACCCCAAACAAAAATTAGTAAATGCAGCTCCCTGTCACTGAAACATCCAGTCTTGATTAATGGTATCAGCGGAAATCTATTTTTGAGATTAGCTAATTCCTGGAAATATATTATCAAATTGGTTTTCTCTTCAGTGATTTCTTTCACTTTAATCATTTAATTTTAATATCACTGGTTGGACTTTTTTTTCCTTTCCTTTCTTAAAGATAGAAAACCAGCTGTGCTTCTCAAGACGACTCTTTTTAAAAAGATTTCTTCTTGCAGCCTCAGAAGCTGATATGCACTCATCTAAATGAAGTACCTTGTTCTTAAAAGAAAATTCAACATTACAGACTCAATGTTATTCTTCTCTCTGGAACCTGCTGAGTGCTTCAGAAGCTTTAAGAATATTAATGGCCTAGCTATTTGAAAAACAGAACATCTATTCAGAATGAGGGATATATTTGGTATATGCTTTATATTGTCATGCTTGGAGACATTTTTATTATTTATTTCAATAAACAAGATTAAGGATAGACCCATGATGGTGAACCTATGGCACGTGTGCCAGAAGTGACATGCAAAGTCCTCTTTCTGAGCACCGGGCCATCACCACCTGGTCTTCTAGTTTTCTGGCATGCACCAGCCAGCTGATCTTCATGCATGCAGGAGCTCCGGAAACCTGAAGACATGTGTGCACCAGCCAGCTGGTCTCTGAGTTTCTGGGGCTCCAGAAAATGTGTTCCGGTTTGAGGTTTGCCATCACTGGAATAGACTATTGGGCAGTGGCAGGAAGATGTCACATTTTATTTCTTTAATTTTAATCTTTTTTGTGGGCATTGTGCCCTTATGCTTTGTCTTATTTAAAGTCCCTGAGAAAGGAATAATATTCTATAAGAGTAGAAATCAAGAGAGACCTTGTCCTTTCAGAACCTTGGAAAGCTCAGTTCAAGAAAACTGTAGTTGACTCTTTTTCTATGAGGTCCAAGGAACCAAGAATAACACAAGGAATTACTTCAGAGTAATTTCTTTATTGTGCTTACTTATAGACAAAATATAATAATTCCAGGCTAAAACACTTATTGTAAAATTTCAAGATGTACCCCTTCTCCCCACTGGGGAAGTCTCTTTTTGATTTCTTTCTAAATATGAACTATTCCAAGTATTTTTGCTTTTATTCCTGGGAAAAAGCCCCTCCCTTCTGCCGACTCTGACTTATACTCCACACTCTACATTTTCTATCTTCAACTGTGGCCTTAAAAACATGAACAGCAGAATTCCTCAGTTTCATTCTGCTAAGTCTGAACTTAGAGGGCCCCTAAACCATTTTGAAGCTGAAGACTCATACATGGTTATGGAAAATTTAGAACCAGAAATCCTTGTTGAAAGTCTTGCATCTGATGGAAAGACTTACCTTCTCAGGTTGGGTAGATGGATGTATAGCATTTGATATTTAATCATTTATTTAAGATGGAAAATGGCACACAGTCAGATCTTTGACTTTGACTCATTTTTATGCATTTACCTACATTCTTCTGAACTGTCTATCCATACTAATTATTGATTAGTAGTTATTTCCATTTCCTATATTTGTATATTTCCATTCACACATATAGCCTCAGTAGAGTCTTCTGCATTAATTGATTAATCAATTTTTCTCCTTGTCTTCCTTTTCCTTGTCTTCCTTTGTCTACCTTTTCCTCCTCTGAACTGTCTTTTTAAAAGTAACTTCCTTGAACTATTTTCCTATTAGTTTTTGTCACATATCTTACATAATTACTCTGTATTAAAATATATGCAATCAAAAACGCAAAAACATAGTCAAACTGTTTATAGTCACTATTAACATTGCATACATTACTGACATGGCTTGAATATTGTTTTTCCTGTGGCTTTGCTAGGAATTATTAATGTGCTGTTTCTATATCTTTTTTCTGGCAGAGATTTCTTATACAAAAAAACTTACTTGACACAATTGCTGTTGTGATTTTGTTTTGCTTTAATCTCTTTATGATCAAAATATTTGAGAAGTGAATACTGTATGGTGACCCATTCTATATTTTAAAAGATTTGCAGTAAGTTAAAGGAACATGTGAATGTAGGTGTTTTATTTCTGCATTCACACTTCACCTAAAAATGATTTCATGCATTATACCTCATTGCTACTGGGCTAATGTCATAGTCATCCATCATAGCATCTCTAGCATATTATAGCCCCCACTATATCAGTAAATCATTTAATTTGTTTCTATTGTACAATTGAATATTTATTGTAGCTTGCATTGTCATATTTTAGTTTCGGCAAAAGAAATCTGTGGGCATTTTTCTCTCATAATGTTCTTTGCTTTCCCATTCAACATGTAATAGATTCAACAAAAAAAACCTACAAATTTCAAAATCAGCAGTGAATTCCTTTCCTTCCCTCCCTCTCTCCCTCCCTCCCTCCGTTCTCTCTTTCAGTGTGCAATTGGAAGTACAGGTAGTCCTTGACACGACCACAGTTGAGCCCCATATTTTTGTTTTTAAATGAGACATTTATTAACCGAGTTTTGTCCCAGATTATGATATTCTTGTCACAGTAGTTAAGTGAATCATTGCAGTTGATAAATAAGTAATATGGTTGTTAATTGAATCTGGCTTCCTCATTGACTTTGCTTATCCAAAGGTTGCAAAAGGGGATCATGTGACCTTGGTACACAGCAATGATCATAAGTATGAATTCAATTGGCATCTGAATTTTAATCACATGATCCTGGGGCTGCCTAAAGGTTGCAAGTGTGGGAAAATGGTTATGTCACTTTTTTCAGTGCCTTTGCAACTTTGAACGGTCACTAAACGAATTGTTGTAAGTTGAGAACTATCTATACAGTCTTTCTGAAAAGGAACAATACACATTAATCTGAATTAGTATTGGTTGGGATTAAAAGTATCCATTGATGCACACAAAGGTATTTGTAATAGATTCTATTTTCTTGTTATGCCAAATCCTCCATTATCTCAAAGCCACAACATATTTTCAGGCAACTTTCAGATAAAGTTTAGCAATAAGAAAGTATAACATATTTTTCATAATGTTTTATTTAGTGATTCATTATTGGTGTTTCTGATAGACAAAGATTTTGGTAGATAGAAACATGCTAGCTAGATCAAAAGTATCATTTATAGCACTTTCTCCATGATGGTGCTACAATCCATAAGACCTTGGTCCAGAAATGTTAATTGTACAGATTTAGTATACCACATCTTCCTTCTCCGGAGTCATTTCTTGGGCAGCTAGAGTTTCCAGAAATATAGTGGCTCTGAAATGGAGAGGCTTAGTTTTAATTTTGTTTTCTCTCCAACTATTTGTCTTGGAGGACTACCCTGTAAAAACAGATGAACTGTCTGCGTTAAGTATTCTCATAATATGTCATGTTGGACATTATTGCTTTTACTTCCTGACTTTAGTATTGCAGTGTCATTAAATTGCACTATGAATAGGAATATTTATTATCTTTGAAGTTACTCAATATATACTCCATTAGTTGTGAAATATGTAGTTCGTTTCTCTAAATTAATTTGGGGTGAGATACAGGAAGCCTGGCCATCATTACATCTTGATGCAATATGGTCTAGATTTTTACTGGAAATTAGTTGCCTGCCTTAATTTGGTTAAAAAAAAAATAAACAAGTATTTCTCAGATTAAGAAATATCTCAAATATTTGTTTTCAAGCTAAATGTACTTTCCCAAAATAATAATTACAAAGAATTCCTTATGCTTATTTCCATAGCAGCATCGGCACGGATATGCTGCTTACTACTTAAGTTTTATTAAGTTTTATTAATAAGTGACATTCATCATTGTAATTCAACATGTTATACACACCCGATTCGTGCTAATGGCAGCACAGGCAAAAACGGTCTGTAAAATAGCACGTTTTCATTTTACATGCAGCTCTTGTCTTCAGTATATTTTACTATTCAGAAGCATAGAAGCAGACTTTCCCTAGTGAGATTTTCAGGTTCATTCTCTGTAAAATCTTTATCAAGAAGCAGAGAGTAACAAGGCTCAGTGATTTATATTGCTATTATGTGCCAAACACTTCCAGGACATATGTGGCAATATGAGCTACTGGGGAAGAAGGTAAAAGGTACATGATCCGTTCTCATAATAACATATTCTACATAGACCCACATACTTTTACTCTGACAGATTCCATGGCATTGTAATTCATTGTTTGGAACAAAGAGATCCTAGTTTATGTGCTGTGTAACTGAATAATCAACATATTTTTCTCTTACTAGAAAAATAGAAAATTTAATGCAAATCATGTTATGATTTTAGCCAATGTTACTTTCACTCTTGTTCTTTTATATTAGAGTAAAAATAAATTAAGTAATTTGTGATAATTAATATATCATATGGAATAACATATAATATTTGCATGCATAATGTATTACTAGATAAGCACATAACAAATACATCCAAAACTATAATACTCTGCTATTTTCTGGTGAAATCTGCTTCTGAATTAATTGAATTAATTTCTGAATCTAGTATATACATAAGCATCACAGTTTATGCACAGTAAAGAAGTAGAGTGAGTAATAGTCAAAAGAAATTAAAGGCAGAAGATAATAGAAAGAAATCTAATTGAATATAGTTTGCAGAAACATTAATTCACTATGTTTCTTCTTACAAACCATCGTTGCTTCAATCACATTCAAATGCTAATTCATATATTGCTTTTTGTTCTTTAATCTTTTCTCCTACCTCATTTTGCAGATTTTATCTACTTTATTGATTTTTCATTTCCACTTGACCCATAAACTCTTTCTTCATATATTTGTTTATGATTTATTCTAATTCATTCCCTTTAAATGACTTATACATTTCCCATTTTTCTTATGCACTGCTTGCTCACTTTTATATCATTCTACATCATTCTTGACCTTATCACTTCTTGTTTTACTACTCACACTTCTTAACTAGCTCATTTCCATTGCATCATTTAATTTTATGGTTTTATAACATACCATCTCACACTTTCATTGAAGTTGTTGAGAAGGTGGACATTTTAGAAATGTGAATTTAACTCAAAATAATAAATATACAATTGGACAGTGTAATAGTATCATAGACAAAACCATTAGCACTCATTTCACAAAGTTTCATTCCTCATACTGTGTAGTAATCACTATCTTTCAACATTAGCACATGCTGAAATTACTCCAAAATGTTTATATTTTTAGTAAATAAAAATAAACAAATCCATCTATATGTCTATTCATGTGTGTTTAACTTGTCATTCACATAGTTTTTCCTCAAAAAATAATAGCCTTATTCTTTGGTACATTAATTTGCAGACCCATATTCCATGCTGTAATATACAATTGTCTAGCATTCATTGAAAATGTTTGGGTGCCCAGTCAACAATATCTGAACACTGTATATTGTCTGCATACCAAAGTACATGCACATATGCACACATTTCTAAATCACTGCAAGCATTTTTCTTATCTATCAATAAATAAGTAAACTAAAGTTAACAACAAAGGAAACACCACAGATCTTTGCCTTGTTCCTACTCAGTATAAAATATTTGCTAAGAATCCTGTTGTTACTATGCATTCTTTATTTCCACCATGGAAATTCCACCAACATCCACTGTATGTTGTTCTTGTCACTATAAGCACTCATTACCATCATTCATAAGTAAATGGTCATCAGTCACTTTTTTCAATGCCATTGTAACTTTGGTCTCTATACCACCTTTCTTGCCACAGTTCTTAAGTGAATAACTGCAGCTGGTATTTTGTATTTTGGATAGACTCTTTTTTAAAATAGTCTAAGACAATTTAAAAAAAGATTCTATCCAAAATACAAATACCAGCTGCAGTTATTCACTTAAGAACTGTGCAAGAAAGGTGATATAATGGGCTTAGTGACCAAAGTTACAATGGCATTGAAAAAAGTGACTGATGACCATTTTTCACACTTAGAGACCATTTTCACACAGTGACCGTTGCAGCATCTTTATGGTCACGTGATCAAAATTTTGATGTTTGGCAACAGTTACAATTTATATTTCTAATTGTAGTTATGTTGAAAATAAAAAAATATTACAATACTAGTTTTGCGTTGTATGAAAATTTTTGTTGCTCCGTATAAAATTTTTAATCAAGACCCCACTCGCAGTCAAAGGTGTCCCTCTTTACTGAAAATCTGGTCACCTTGCTTTTTGGATGCTGTCTAGATTTGCCATAGCTTTCCTCCCCAGGAGCAAGCGTCTTTTAATTCCTGGAATTGGGTATGTCTAGTTTAATGAAAAGAAGGACCGAGCTATTGTATTGTGGTTGCTGCAATTAATATACTTAATAACTCAATTTTTATTCTTTATTTTTAATAATAATTTTTATAACAGTTGCTCCTGTTTTTGTAATTACTGTTTTATATTATTATTTTAGTGGATTGTTGTCACCTCTGAGAGTCATTTCTATTGAGATGTACACATTTGAACAATAAATGTATTTATTTTCATATTTAAGGAAAGGCATCATCTATAAACTAAGCAAAGGTGAAGCTTCCAAGATGTGCCCTTGGGAACTTGAAGTTGGTGGGAATCTACTCAGAGATTAATTGAGGAAAGCTTAATAACAGGGAGTTCTTAACTTAAATCCACACAGAATAAAACTGTTTTAATAAATCCTATGCACAATAAATAAAATATTATTTTAAAATACATTAAAAAATAAAGGAAAAACCCACTTACCAGCAGACTTGCACTCCAAATAAACCCAGAATGATGTAGACGGTTAATACAAAGAACTGAGCAAACTGAAATGGGGAAAAATGCCACCATTTTTCGGAGCAGTCCTCCAACCTCCGTGCCCCTCCCCTCCGGAAAATCCAGGAAGTAACCTCTCTAGCCATTTCCTGCAGCTCTAGGTACTACATCATTTTTTTTCTTATAAAAATAAGTAAAATTGGTGGGTGGGAGGTCCGTTTTGTTGCTTTAAAGTTTTAATATCTTCAATGGAAGTACTGAGACAGAGAGAGAGGTTAGTTAGACAGGGTGTCTTTTGTCTTGCCCCAGTTAGGATTTCTTAAGCAAATCCACTGGGCTTTCAACATGAAGGCAGAAAATCAGGACTTTTTTAAAAGGCGAAGGGACATGGGAAAAATTGTTATAAAGCGTGCTTGTCACGCTGAAATCAGTACCTCTGGTCACCTTAATCATTCAAGACAATTCAATTTTATTACACATTTTCATATGATAAAACTTGTAGGAAATTTGGTTTCTTATGTTCATACAGTATTGAGAAAAAAAATCTGACAGTGCTTTGCATAAAACCACATTACTTCTTCCATTTTTTTCTATCTCTTATAATTTCAGCAAGAACTCTGCCACTCTCCCAGGCACATTAAACAAATAATTACCCTGTATTTTCTTCTTTCAGTCTAGCTATCTTTCCCTTTGCATAAAGTAACACTACAGCATTTTTTTACATCTTCAGGCATACATCTAGTGTTTGCAGACATGTAATAAAACAAGTCAAACAGACACTTCTTTAGCAAACTATATCTATATTTTAACATTTCTCAAATAAGTCCATTAACAACTGCAGAATCATAAGTTTTTGGCAATCTTGAAGCATTTACTGTACATTATATTTTTCTTAGAAAAGATATTAGAGATCTTTTAAAAATTATACTCTGAAATATTTCTTCCAGATCCATTCATTTTTCTAAAATATTCTTTCCAGCATCTTCTCCCTTCATTCATTCAAAGCATATCATCACTTTTTTTGTAATTCCATGCACCAAATGCCTTGGCTAAAGGCTGCTAATTTAACAGTTTTCAGTCACTTCCCAATCAATTCACATTTTTTCTCAAAATTAATTCCTCATTATTCCACTGTAGTTTCACTGTAGTATAACAAGAAACCAGAACCAATTTCTGTTTTCATACAAATTCACAATAATCTAGAGGATACCAATTCATACTTGTTAATGTACATCTTCTCACAGCTTTAAATCTATATCTTCACTTCTATAAATTATTAAACTTGATTTAAAAAACCAGAACACTTCATTTTATCCTCTTATATCTTTCTCTTTGTTTCATAATCCTACCACACATTATTTTTTATTTATTATTAAT
The DNA here is from genome assembly GCF_009769535.1 of Thamnophis elegans. Classification (NCBI taxonomy): domain Eukaryota; kingdom Metazoa; phylum Chordata; class Lepidosauria; order Squamata; family Natricidae; genus Thamnophis; species Thamnophis elegans. The sequence goes on from NC_045546.1 coordinate 43,150,106, forward strand.
TCAACTTTTCACCATTCATTCCTCTTACTATATATTCCAAATGCCCGTGTTTCCTATGCCAGGATCATCATTAGATGGACTTATAGATATTGATCTCCACTTCCCTACATAGTGTAGTGCAGGAGTTCAAAACCTGCTGTAAATGTCTGAGACAGCAGGGGGATCCATGGGGTCGATAGGTGGGGGCCAGGTGATTGCAAGCCAGCTGTAGTCAGTTCAGAAGCCATCCAGACCTGAAGAGTATTTACTGGGGCTGTCTAGGGAGCAACCGGGCTCAAAGAGTACTTGCTGGAACCAGCCCAAAGAGTGTTTGTTTTTTATTTTATTTTATTTATTTGTCAACAAGTACAAGGAAACAAATATCAATATAGACATGGACATGGACATATGAAAAAATGGCATAAATAGGAGAAGAGAGCTGATGTCACATTGGCACGACATGCGATCTTGGTGCTCCGAGATCACAGTCGATATTTCTGCCACTGGATGGTCCATTTGAACCTAAACCATCCTGTAGAGATAGTGATTGAGAAGGGCACCTCCTGCTGATCTCAGGGACACTGCAAAGTCCCTGAAAGATCCAGAAATAGCCTTTTTTCTGGTGACAAAAATGCAGCTAATGAAGCTGCTGAAGTTGGGACAGTTCCAGAACAGGAAGAAAGCGGAAAGAGAAAATGTATTGAAATTGGTGAGGAAATTTTATTATTAGAGGAAGAGACTACCCAAGAAAAAAAATTAAGTTAAGATTGAAGACAGAAGACTGTAGGCGGTGAGATTGATCTGCATTGAACTTAGTGTGTTATCCTGTTTCTATTTTTTTTTCTTTCACGGATGGAACTTTTGCAAAGGCTCCCTATTTTTTAAATTGAATGGATTAATTATTTCTCTTTTTAACTTTTGCCTACACCTATGGATTAAAATTCTCCTTTTTTATAATGCTTGATTGGATTGATTGGATTGTTTTTGATCGCCATTTAAGGTTTTTTTCTTAAGCTTGGCATATAAAGAATAATAAGAAGGATTATAAAGAGGGTTATATCAACAGGAGGAAAAGCAGTTACACTGTCACTTAGAGGCTGGAGGCTTGATACATTGTTTTTTCTTCTTTCTCTTTGATCACTTGAGATGCAAGGTTCTTTCAGTTTGTTTACTGACAGTAATAGTAGGAATAGCACAAGTTGTTTATACAGGTGCCTTTTGGGAGTTCTATCACTAGCTATTGGAGGGAAGACAACATTTTGACTTGAAAGATAATAAATGAACCTGTTTGAAGTTTATTAAAATAGCCTTGAACCCTATAGTGGCAGTGTCTGCAAAATTGAAAGAATGGCTCAGCAGGAAAAGAAACTGTAACATTGCAAATGATTATGTTTGAAATTCAAAATCTATTAGTTGTGACAGAGAGAATTGAAAAGAGATTGGAGAATATAGAATACAAAACAGAAAATCTGATGGAGAAACTGAGGATGTTTACCAAATGAAGAAAATGGAGGACAGAGTTCAAAATATGGAAGAAAAAATGAGCAAAGAAATAAGAAAACTGTGGATACTGACAACAAAGTGAGTGTGGTTGGTAATGGCAAGAACGGAATATGGAAAGGGGAGATAGATGGATTGGAACTTTACCCCAGACTTCAAAGCACAGAAGAAGAAAGAGAGAAAAACTGACAGAGATAAGAAGAGAAATCTTGACAGAAGCACTAGTGATAACTAAAGATAAGCTGATGGAAAGAACAGATATTGGGTTTCAAGCTTCTATGACATACGAAAGGAATAACATGTTGTTAAGAGAAGTTTATACAAGATTTATTAAGAAAGTAACTAGAACATTAATGCTACAAATGGCAAGAGATATAAGACCGTACTATTACTGGAAAGATACAGGTTGATGCAATGAAAATGTATAATAAAAACTAAGCTAAATTTAGTTTACCAGTGGTATGTATAAAATGAAGCAACAATAGCTATAGTTAAATAATGATTAATAATGATAACAATGCATATAGATATATTAGTTTTAATTAGCTTGAAATTTTATATAAACAACACTTGGAGATTATGAGAGGAGGTTTAAAAGCTTTATTTAGAATATATTATAAAGATTTATTGTGATTGGATGATTTTAGGATGATTTATAGAATGCTATCATATAATCATATTCTAGATTTTGAATATTATATAAAAACAATTATAATCAAAACAAGGTTGAAATATAATTGTGATACACATGAATATAGGTGGATTTAAATATGTGATTTGATGAAAAGCAGGTGATGACTATGGAAGAGATGCATGGAAATACTGTAACCAACTGACACACTTTCTGCAATTTGTAATGGAATGTTTTTTTTATGTTTGTTTGTCCTTGTTCAAAAACAAAAAAAAATGTTTTTTTAAAAAATGGCATAAAAATGGATATAAATAAGCAAAACATAGCCATAAACACATAAAATGAGTATATATAAATGGGGACAGTAGGACAGAAATGGTAGGCATGCTGGTGTGCTTATGCACTTGCAGGAGTTGGCCAGGAGCAACCGGGAACAGGAAGGCAGGGCATGCCAGGATGAGCTGAATCTGTATAGCCCTCTAGCTAGCAGAAGCCAGTAATACTGGCTAGGACCTTTTACTTGTATTGTTTACCACGTGCCAAGCCAAGACTCCAGTAAAGAGACTAGTTCTGCTCACAGTGGGGCTTCTTTGGCTTGGTTTGGAACCATGACACCTGCAACAATTAGTAGACATATCTGTAGCCATATTAGAATATGCATAGAAATACTAGAAATGAACCAAAGGGCCTACCAGAGGAAGAGAGTTCGCTGACTTTTAAAAGACAGATAAGATTCATAAGCAATGCACTAGGATGGCAACAAAGTATAAGATATAACAGTAAAATCAGCTGTCTTTGGGTAATTCCCAGGGAGGGGAGCAAATTGTATAACTATGGGCACAGTTATAGGGCAAAGATAAACTTTTTTCAATTATCTAATCACTTTTTGACAACAATTTTGGTCCTAATAAGGCTGTGAAGGCGAACCTATGGCACACGTGCCAGAGGTGGCACACAGAGCCATCTATGTGGGCATGAACGGCATTGCCAGCTTCTCTTCTGGTTTCCAGCCAGCTGCTATTCGTGGGTGCTGAAGTGCTAAAAAATGGCCTGAAAACACCTTAAAAACACCCCCCAAGCAGCCTGAAAACGGCCCAGAGAATGGCCTGAAAACAGGTATGCACGTGCCAGCCAGCTGGTCTTTGGGTTTCCGGTGCTCAGGCATGCAGGAAGACCAGCTGGCCAGTATGAATGTGTGTGCTAGAAACCCAAAGCCCAGCTGGCTGGCATGTGCACACGTGCCAGCCAGTTGGTCTCCGGGTTTTTGGTGCTCTGGGGCGTGCACATGCATACCTGTTCCAGCTTTGGCACTTGGTGTCAAAAAAGTTTGTGATCAATGTAACAAGATATACTAGGAGATGATGTCTATAGCAAATTTTATCAAAGTGCTTTGTTTGTTTGCAAAACAAACAGAGTACATACTGTGACCACAGTTTACAACTTCAAGCTCTCTTCAACACTTTTCTTTTTGCTTATAAAAGTTAGACTAGCTTGCCATTTTTTCTTGTTCCACATGCAGCAGTTTTTACTAAAAGTAAGTGCAATTCCAATCAGATTGGTGACATTTTATGCCACAAAGAAAGCCACAGTCCAATTTTCTCCAAGCATTCTCATGCTATTTTATACCATCCAGAGATTACCTCTCAGGTAAATACTAATTTAAACCACTAATTATGAGCGCTTAGGTATCATAACGAACTCAGGATTCTCAGAAAATGAAGAACTGAAGGATTTACTGGATCACAAATTTGATTCAAATCATATTTGCACACTTGACGTTATGTAGCTAAGACACTATACCAAATATACCTAAGTTTCATGATCTGCAAGATTTAGTCTTTGCCATATTATGATGGGACTTTACTTACTACAGATATGCAAAATCTCTTTGATAAAATTTAGAGCAAGGAATAAAGGCTCAGGATTGTTGTATATTTTGGGAGGTCATATATCTTCATATATTTGATACCATAGTATTGGGGGGGTTTCCTCAAAATGCTTTGATAAGAGTGGTAGTTGTGTGTGTGTGTGTGTGGTGTGTTGTGTGTGTGTGTGTGTGTAATAATGGTTATGACCAGAGGTGGGTTGCTGCTGGTTTGGCCTGGATCGGCCAAACTGGTAGTAGCAGTGGTGAGAGGCTCCGCCCACCCGCACAAACACTTCTGTGCATGCACAGAAGCATCACACATGTGTGTGAGTGCGCCCGAACTAGTAGTACAAAGATTAGCAATCCACCTCTGGTTATGACTATCTTTTGAAAAAGGGATTTTATTTCCTGTATGTACAAGTAGAATTTTGAGCTTCTTTACTAAAAATAAATAGAACTAAAAATCTAATGACTGAGTATGGGTCAAATATGGTAATAGCATGATGGTTAGAACATGAGCATAATGGTTAGAAGTAACAACATGGTTGATCAACCTTAAATTCATATATGTGAAATTAGTGTTAGAATACAGTTGACAGAATAGTTCATGCAGCTGCCAAGGTCATGCTACTGAATTGGTATGCCAATTATTCTTTTTTTTTCTATTCTCAACTGAACTCTGCAGAAATTACACCAAAGTTATATCAATAGATTATAATATGCAATAACATGGTTAGTACTCAAAGAATAGCATTTATAAGTCTAGAAATTTATGTCTAGTCCTTCTAGTTTCTTATAAACAACTGTTTCAGAAGAAACTTTATAAAGGAATAATATTATTGATCTGACCTTTTCATCCAGTAAATATCCTTAGTTAAAGAAGTCTTACCAGATGCAATTACATATATGAATTTACAATTTACAATCATATATGATCTTAGACCTTGTAACAGTAGTTATTGCTATAAGATTTTTTTTTTATGAGCTATTGGGAAAATAGTGCCTAACACAGACTAAATTGATAAATTAAAAAGCTAAATTTGACACTGCTTTCATGAAGCATATTAATTTGTTAAAAATGTTTCTATCCAATTTTTTAAAATAATGACTGTAGTTTATAAATAAATAAGTAAGTAAATAAATAAATGAAACTATAAATTCTGATTCATCTAAACCTCTCTATAGATAGCTATCATATTTGGGGGAAGGGCACTGACATGTTCACAGCTCACATTTTCTAGGAAAGAAGTGGTAATGTGTCTTTGCTAACTCTTGAAAAATATTAAATCTCTAAATTTTGCAGAATTTTATTTTCTTAAAAGCCACAAAGCTCTTCAACACCCTAAACTGAAGTGGACATTTTGTGATTTTTTTCCCCTAGTTGTTTCAATATTTTGTTGTATTGAAACTGAAATTCTCACCTTTAATGTCTATCTAGAGTCTAAGTTTTAAAAGAGTGGAAATGAATTACCAAATCAACCAAAATGTTAAAGAAAATATTCAGATTTAATTTAATGGAGAACAGAGTGCAAAATGGGGAAACCAGGTTATATTTCTCCAGGTTTAACCAGGTTATTTCATTTTCACCCCTTTGCTACTAATTTTAGGGTGCTAATAGCAACTTGGTCCTTTGGCAATCATTTTTAAATTTTATTTTTTCTAAATGGAACAATGTTTTTATTTTCCAGAATTATATTATCTCATCTCATCTCATGGATAATATAAGAATTATAAATAATTATTGTATAGAAGTACTGCCTATTGCTATGCCTGGTAAGCTATCTCCCCCATGTTTGTTTGTATTTTATCCCCCCACAATCACAAAAATAGTCACATTTTTAATCTCCTACAGGTGGGTGAGAAACTAGATGTTATTTTAAACAAGTAGTAGTGAAAACAGAACCTGTGAAACAACTTGAAATGTATGTCAGTGTTGGGACTATTGATTTAATGTCAGAATTCCATTAGTGGCAAGATCTTGTTAGAGCAGGAATGCAGAGTGTAAACATGCAATAGTCATTATGACTGAATATAAGAAATGGAATTCAAGAATTCCCTTTACACATAGAGACACAGCATAAAAAGTGGAGTTTAAACTCAAAGGTATATAACCTGTATGTCAGTCTCAAATTTATTTATTTATATTCCACCTTTATTATGTTACAAATAACCTAGCAAATATATCCAAATCACCTCCTATTTTCCTCACAAACACCCCTTGTAAGGAAGTTTGGGCTACGAGGATTTGACTGGCCCAAAGTCATGCAGCCTGCTTTCATGGCTAAGATGGAACTAGAACTTTCTTAGTTTACAGTCTTAACTAGAAACATTCTTTGGGATGTATAATTTAGCCATTACAGAAGAAAATATTACCAATAATGACTAGACTTCCAGATGATTTTCACTTCCATTTATTGTGTGTATGCAGAAATATGTGCTCTGCATAAAATTATACAGCATATATATTTCTTTCACTTCCTGCCTTCCATATTTCAAAATTGTTAGAATAAAACTACAGCTATAAACCTAATTTTACTGTAATATGAAGTAGTGTATTAGACATATGAAATAGAATAGTACAGAATAATGGAGTTGGAAGGTACTTTGGAGGACTTTTAGTTCATAACCTGCACAACCAGAATCATATGCCATTCTGGACAAGTGGCTACCCAATTCCTTCTAAAAAACTAATCTCTCTTTTAAAAAAAGAGAAAGAAAGAAAATTTATGCTCTCATGCTGTGTTTCCATAACTCAACATAAGTCTCTTACTCAATTTAAATATTAGTAATAGTTAGTCGGGTCTTTTCCCGTCTAAGATTGAGATTGTCTTGGCAATGTTTTGGGAAGTACCATCATGTTTATTCATATTGTGGAGTGTTTCTCTATTTTGATAGCTTCCTAATTATTATTCTCCAAGAGAATAATTATGGAAGCTATCAAAATAGAGAAAAAACCCACAACATGAATAAACGTGATGATAACTCCCACCTACCAGACATCTGGAAACCAACCCTAGTCAATAAACGAGTCCCACCACCCCCCAGGCTGTTACAACACAAAACAACAACAGACACAAAGCCAGCACCAATCAGCACCAATCATGATACAACCACACAGCCAATCAATCCACTTACTGAAACAAAGCCAGCACTCCATACACCCCCAAAAACGGCAGCTCCGACCACGCTTTAAGCCAAAAACACCAGCCTGAAGATGGCAAGTGAGACCTTGCTGAAACGTTGCCAAGACAATCTCAATCTTACATGGGAAAAGACCCCCAAATCTTATGCTTATACATTTATTTTCTACTTTGAAAATAGTCCATGGCTTTATAACAAACATTTTTTTTTCATTTTTAGGGTACACTATTTGCCCCAAATAGTCATTTTGGTAATATGTCTGACTTTAATACTTCTATATTCCTTTATTACTGGGTATTGACAATTTAAAAAATACATGCAACTTATTTTACTTATTTATTTATTAATTAATTAAAAGTCCCACATTTGATGTGCCAGTTTCAGCAAAACAGATTTATCAGATTGAGTGTTTATACTAATCATGTTGGTTCCTTTTTCCCATAACTATGAAACCAAGTCTCCTTCAAATCTAACTAAATTTTCTAACAAAGGGAATTTTTCTGTATTATTCACAGTTTCTTCTTGGGAAAGTTAGTGTTGCAATGTAGTCTTGAAACAAGCTCTTAAATCAATGGTGACCACTATGAATGCTCAGCTTCAGAATGGTTAATTTAGATATTCCTTTTTGAATTTTATGGGTGATATTGGTGGTTTTGAGTGACGAAAACCTCCCAAAATTCAGAGGAATTGAGGTGGTAGATGAATTATACAATATGTTTTTGTTGAAGACTATAATAGGATATGGTTACAATTTTTCAGCTGAAGTCAGAGAAATGGCATTAGGATGTGCCTATCAGACCTTTTTAAAGCATGGTTAGATAAAAGAAGATGCTCATAGCTGAATTATCTCAGTTTTAAATGTCAACATATATTCCAGATCCTTATATCTAAAAAGTCTGTAATGTTTGTTTACTTGTTATGTTTAAATAGCTATAATCAAAGCTGACTCCCAAGTGAAGATTAAATGTAGAATCTTCTGCCTGCAAACAACATGCTACTTTGAGCATTACACATTATTTTCAGTAATATATATATTCCTAAAATGTTATTGATACAGAGCTAAACAATGTATATTGACGTGTCTCACAATACAGCACATATTATAATTCTATAAAAGTGATAAATTTGTGTCTGTATAACAATTACTCATTTCAGATTTTGTTTTAGGATTTTCAGTTTGTTCCTTCCAGCTAATGGAAGGGGAGGAGGGAGGGAGGGAGGGAGGGAGGAAGAAAGGAAAGAAGGAAGGAAGGAAGGAAGGAAGGAAGGAAGGAATTTGGTTTCTTCTTCCTGCTGTAGCCTTATTTTGAACTATTTATATATTATCAAATATTCCAACATTGTAGCAGTTTATATTTTCTTTCGATTAATCTGGAAGAATTGAACTCTTGTAGCATCCAAATCTTTCATTGTTTTAAGGGAGCAGACATAGCCTGGCTTTCATTTGGCTTTGTTTTCTGCTCATTGTTCTATCATCAATTAAAGCAGTTTAGTATCGCAAATATCATTTACAAGGCCACTACTTCTAGATAATTTTCTGCTAAATAGAAAAGAAATAAGAGCAAGTTGGTATTTATTTTCATTCATAGTGCTTTAGAAACTGCATGCCTTGTTTTAAGTGTGCCTAGTTAGCCTTCAATAGAAAATATCTTCTGCATCCCAGTGATTAATTACCAAACACTTACAGCAACATGGTTGATATGCATCTGTGCCACATGTGAGGCCTGATCAGCTGAGTATTTTTTAAACAATTACAGAGTTAATTTCTAGCAGAACAGCAGACATCTGGTCTGATCTAAACAAAATACCATCAATATTGCCTCTCTCTCAAACAGACCACCTACTCCATTAGACCTCATTAAAAGAATGGTCCCAAAAAGCACTGCTGCTGGAAAAAAAGCTGCAAGTGACCACCATTATACAGTGGAACAGAAATTAGAGCATTTTGTGCTTTCATTAACATATTTTTTAAAGATTGGATTTATAAAGTAGCACATACCATTATAATGATTCATGGACCAGATTTTTCAACATTAATGCAATCATATATTTATAGACTCCTAGATTAGAAGGAGGAGAGATAATCCATGAATTCAGGACACAAGCTATTTCATTGCTTAAGAGCTCTTACTTTTAGGAAATTTCTCATTTCAACTTTGAATTACTCACTAAAAACTTTCCACCGATTGGTTCTAATCATACTTTCATACACTGTGGAGAACAAATCCCTACTTTATTTCCTATGACATCCCTTTATATATTTGAAGAGTGCTATCATATCCCTTAGCCATTTTTCTTGGGGCTAAGTATGCCAAGTTCCTTTAACCATTATTCATAGGGTTTAGCCTCAAAGCTCCTTAGATCTTTCTTTCTTCACTGAACTTTTTTGGGTCCCTCAGAGTCCCTCTTACAAGTTTTATTGCTAAGTCTAACTTGTACCTATGCATCAGGCTTTTACTGCCTAAGTGAATAATATATTTCTCACTACTGACCATCATTTTGATGGATAGGGCTCAATGTTCAAGTCTATCAATATGCTTTTAAATCTTGAGCCATCTTCTGGGATGTTAGCAATCCTCCCTTTCTAGGGTTCAGATCATATGGGATTATTTATAAAGATGTTGAAGATTAAACTTGGACTCGAATAGCCCACTTCATACTTCTTCTATGGAACTTGCACTTCCATAGAAAGTGGACACTTCTTTTATTCACTGTATTTAGGAAAGGTACAGACACATAGCTGAATATCTTTTCCAAGGCCCTCATTGCCAATCTGCCAAATAGTAATATGCAGTGTATTTTGGGGTATATTGTTTCTTACTCTTTGTAGTTAATTTTAAAAGGTGGAAACTACCCATCACTTTGATATCTTAACTGTCAATTCTAAGCTGATTGCTGTACTTGTTATCTTTACAAACATGGGAATCCCTAATTCGTGGATGTCAAACTCACATTGTCACGGTGGCATCACATGACATATCAGGACTTTTTTCCGTTTGTAAACCAGGCAGGGGCAGCACATGACGCATCTGGCTGGTGGGCTGCAAGTTTGACACCCCTGCTCTAATTCATTGAATCATGAATTCTTCTTTCTGACACCCTCTCAAATATCAGAACACTGCTATCATATCACTCCAAATCCTTCTCTTCATTAGACCAGAACAATTAGAACAATTCCTGCAATTGTTCATTATATGTTTTAGCTGCCAGTCCCCTAAACATCTTGTTGCTTTTTTTTTTACTCTTTCTAGAGTGTCAACAATTTTTTTGGATAATGGTGACCAGAACTGCACTTAGTATTCTAAGTGTGGACTTACTGCAGTATATAGTGGTAGTAATACTTCATGTGATATTATGAATATTCCTCTATTGTTGTAGCGTAGGAGCCTAGCTCAAAGATTAGGAGACTGAAGGCCAAACATATGAAGAATGGTTATTTTCCAAATACCAGAAGGCAAGTCAAGAAACAATGCACTGAAACTAATCAAGGAGAGAAGCAACCTAGACCTAAGAAGAAATTTCCTAACAGCGAAAACAATTAACTAGTAGAATGGCTTGTCTTCAGAAGTTGTAGGTACTCTATCACTGGAGCCTTTTAAGAAGAGACTGGACAGCCAGTTGTATGAAATCGGGATCCGTCAAAACCGCGCTCGACTAAACGCGCCCGACTAAACCGCGTTGCTGACGTCATCAACAGGGCAACAACAGCCAGCGCAGAGAAAGAAGGGTGCTTTAAATAGCGCTTTGAAAGCAAGCTGATTCAACTTAAGGTAAGGGTTAGGGTTAGGGTTAGGGTTAGGGTTAGGGTTAGGGTTAGGTTAGGGTTAGGGTTAGGGTTAGGGTTAGGGTTAGGGTTAGGGTTTAGGGTTAGGTTTAGGGTTAGGTTTAGGGTTAGGTTAAGGGTTAGGGTTAGGTTTAGGGTTAGGTTAAGGGTTAGGGTTAGGTTTAGGGTTAGGTTAAGAGTTAGGATTAGGGTTAGGGTTAGGTTAAGGGTTAGGTTTAAGGTTAGGTTTAGGGTTAGGTTAAGGGTTAGGTTTAGGGTTAGGGTAGGTTGGTTTAGGATTAGGTTTAGGGGGTTAGGTTTAGGTTTAGGTGTTAATTTTAGGTTTAGGGTTTACAGCGTGCTCTCTGTCTCTGCGCTGTTGTTGCCCTGTTGATGATGTCAGCGACGTGGTTTAGTCGGGCGCGGTTTAGTCGAGCGCGGTTTTGTCGGTGAACCGTATGAAATAGTACAGGATCTCCTGCTTGTGCAGGATGTTGGACTAAAAGATCTCCAAGGTCCCTTGCAATGTTGTTGTTCTGTTATTGTATCTTCTAAAGTGTTGAGTATTTCCGCTAGCTTGGTGTCATTCTCAAATCTGAAAAGTTTCTTTACATCTTGAATTTGTACTTTATGAATTTGGAGTGCAAGATGACATGAACTTATCTGTTTGTTAAACCATTTATCATATTTTCTGTAGCATGGTAGGAACTTATGAATTACCCAAATTGAGTAGAACAGTTCTCTTTTAATCATTTTTTATTTTTATTCAAACATTAAAAAAGAACAAAACCCAAAGGCGCAAAAAGTGCATTAAAGAATATATATATATATATATATATATAATATATATAATATATATATATATATTATATATATATAATATATAAGCACAAACATAACAAATGTAACAAAAGGCAACAGTAAAAAAATATTAGGTTTCTGTCTGGATGGTCTCTTGTGCGAGCCGAAGGACAGAGAATGGAAGTGTGACCTTCCTCCCATATTTGGGCATACCAGGGGTTGTGACTTTAAATATATACCTTTCACCCTGGCCTGGCTATAAGGAGTCGAGTTGGTTCACATCTGTATATATATATACAGGGAGGCAATAGAGCAGGTTCGATTCCCAAACTTGGGTATGGCTAGCTGCTGAGAGCTAAATAGCTTGAAATAGATCTATACTAGTCTCCCTTTATTTATTATCAGCATAAATATAACAAATGTAACAAAAAAAAAAAAGGCAACGGTAAAAATATTGGGTTTCTGTCTGGATGACTCTTGTGACGAGCCTAATGACAGAGAGTGGAAGTGTGACCTTCCTCCCATACTTGGGCATACCAGGGGTTGTGACTTTAAATATATATATATATATATATATATATATATATATATATTCATAAATTGTCCCCTTAGTTAGGTACTGATAAATATATTTTGATATAATAACTTCTCTCCCTTTGTGAAGCAGACACACAATTTATGAATTTTTACAACACTGTTACCCAATCCACTTAGCCTGACATCTATCTACTATGTGAAAACATAGTTAACAAGTAAAACTAACAGCTAAATTAAAACTCATTAACTCTTTGTTAACAATCTATTTGTTCTATTTCACTCACAGAAAATCCACAATGGCTTTACCATGTCATAACAATCTCCGGTCCCTCCAGGATCAAATATCCTAAATTGATTCTTAATTATAAGGCATTTCTTTAAGATATTAATTGGTATTTTTCCTAACATTTGGATTTTGTCCCCTAAAGTCATAAGTCTCTGTTGTGTAAATGCCCACACTCTTAACATTTGTTTTTGATTGAATATATAAAGCTATTCTCCAATCGTCCTCAGTCTTCTTGAAAATGTGACCGTGCGCTCACATTTCTGATGAACCGGTTGTTAACATATGTGCAGCCCACTTCTGGATGATACTCTGAATTGTATATCATGTGAACTAAGAAAATATTGATGGAACTGAGACTGAATGTTTAGTTTTGTAAATATGTAGCTATTAGTCCAATATCAAGTAAGAAAGAAAATAACTCCATGATTACTTTTGTCATAGTCATGTGGCAAAGCATAGTGGAAATTGCTCTCCTTCACTACTAGTAGCTTCCCACAATATTCCCTATTTACTATCCCATTTACTCATGAATTACATTGACAACTTCAGGAACAAGTCAATTAGAAAATGATTATTTGTTAAACATGGTTTGTGCAGGCTAATTAATTTTTTGTTGTGTTTGGAAAATGTAATTGCTTTTTCCAGTTGCTAGTATTATAACTAGTCAATTAATATTTAAACCACTCATAAAATTAATTTCATGATACTGCAATGGATGTAAATTAAGATAATAGTTGGTATAAATGTTACACAGTTTTGCCAGATGAAGTCTACTGCACATTCCAAACCAATCAGCTTTATTTTATGAAGCACTTTTTATAATCAGCAATACAACTTCCCAAAGCACACAACAATATCAATAGTGTTCAAATATTTAACAGTCTGTCAGGAGATGAGAAGGAACAGTTGTTGCCTCCAGTCATGAAGCAATGGGTCTGAATTGTAAGTTGATTTGGGTTTCACATGAGAGAGAAAAAAATCTTGCAACTCAAACAAACAAGCAGTTTCAGATACCATTATTTGCTTATTTCTTCTCTCATTGACATTTTCAAGTATTCTTTCAATAATGCTTCAAGTATACTATATTTTGATCTGGGCAAGTGACTGTTTTGAAAGCCCACGTCAGTCATGCCAATTTGTAATCTATAGATTTCCTTGTAAAAATTAAAAGTGTATCTTCTAATTAATTTTTGCTTTTTGTAACAGTTTGTCTATACTTGAATAATAATATCATTTTCCTAGAATATTCGAAAATATTGCAATATTTAAAAGTATTGTTTAAATCCTAAAATTCATCAACATGTTCATGCATGTGTATCATACTACTTTGCTGCTTTGATGAAACAAATAGCAAGAAGTAACATTGTTCTGATGATGAAAAGTATTTCTAAACTCATCCCCAATAATTTTACCAGAGAATAAAATATATGGACATCTCCTGATTTACAACATAAAGTAACCTTGAAGGAGTTAATAAAAGCATTTCTTTTTAGATATGATTACAAGTAATACAAAAATGAAAAGGGTTTGGAATTCATCTTTTTGTATATACAGGTTGTTTCTTGAGTTGTAGCAATAAAAACTCATTTTCATGACAGATTAAATGTCCATTTTTCATAGTTTATCCCTGTTATGGGTTAATTTAAAACAAAAACAAAAACAGGTAAGATAGTTCAGTTCAAATGCTAATGGATAAACCTGCATTTTTAAACTGCTAAATGTATGTACTAATAATGCATTGCATTATATTAATATATTCATACTTTTAATAATACTTTTCTATAGAGGCAATTCCTTAGAAATTTGTTTTCAGATGGGAAAAATAGGAAAGACTATTATTTCTAGATCTATTGAAATATATGGACAAAATCCAAAGAATCATAGATCTCTTTTGAGCATTTGTTTCTCAATTTACCTACCATACTACACTGCACATCACACAGGAATTCAGTAGGTTTTGGTTGTTTGTTTTAATTCATCCAAGAAATCAAATCAAATCTCTAGATCATTATAGACCAGCATAAGTGCAAGAAAAATATCTAACAGACTGGTTAGATATATCTAAAGCAGCTCCTCAATTCACATGTATTCCACCACTTATTTCTTTAAACTTTCTATTTCTGTTAAGCTGCTTGTCAGTTTTATCTATTGGAACTAGTTCAATAAGGTGAAATACATCAATTTCTTAACAGCTCCTGATAGGAAATGAATATTTGAGCTCCAAAGATCTATTAGTATTGGAGCCTTCTCTATCACTAAATGACACTTTGCCATTCTTTCTTACATGCCAAAGATTTAATTTCATCCTGCCTTTGATGTGATCTTAACCTCATTAGTTCATGGAATATCATAAGGAATTTATGATCTTGCTTGTTACAAGTGTTTCTGACACATTAGATAAAATGTTCTTGTTTTTTGTTACTGAATCTTTCATCATTTTTTCTTTTATGTTTTATCAGTATTTATTACTATAAACAAATTTGTCTTCATCAATTTAAATGCATTCACATGAAGACAATTTTTGAACAGCAGCATCACAGAAAATGTCCACTTTTGGCTACAATATTGTTCCATTTGGTGCTATGGTAGTAGACTTTAATTTCAACAGCACTAGCTATATTCAGTATTTTATGAACAATATGGGAACTGTGTACACTTATATCATAGAGGAAGTTTTTCTCTGAACCTTAGTATTATTAGTTTTAAAGATATGGTAGAAATCAGTGAACCGAAGTAACATAATCAAAGATCTTTTTGTGTGTGTGTGTGTGTGTGTGTGTGTGTGTGTAATACTACTCATGCATCATCATGAAATCTCCAGAACCATAAAGCCTACAAACTTCAAATTTGCCATGTATGTTTCTCTTGGCTTCTAGGTGTGCACTAAGAATTTTTTTTTCAAAATGACCATCAGAGCATTAGTATTTCCTATGTTATTATGAACACACTCTCATGATAAGGAGTTCTACTCCCCATCCCAACCTGAAAAGAAATCTGTTCCAAATGCAAAACATAAGCAGATGAGAGGAGTTTCAGTTTCAGTTTTACTTTCACAGCAGCACGTTACTACATAACAGTTGAGCTAAGCCATGCCCAGTCTCCTTCCTATCTCCTTCTTGCTCACACAGCAAATACTGTTTGAGTTTCCAAACATCCTCAACTCTCTCACACACTGACAGGATGCTAGCCAGATGAATGCTGATGGATGCTGGTAGGCAGGGGTAGATGTTTTCCCCTTTATTTCCTTCTCCCATCAGATGAATCTGTTCCTTCTACTGTACACCAGTTAAAGGAAAAACAGGCAAAAATGCAGAAAAAAGATTTACAAATGTGATTAGGAAACACAAGTAAGGGAAGCTGCACACAAGTATTGTCAAACTCATCCCCAAGTCAGCAACCAGGCTAGACAGGCTGTAAAAATGTATACATCTAATAACCCCTATATTAATCAGTCACAAATGAGATCAATGCCTTGGATTAATAAGTATTTGTCTGGTTTTAAATCTGATCCTCAGATTGATTACTCCAGGATAAGGTTGTTGATCTTGGACCCCAGTTACCCTGTGCCTGGTGCCTGGTGCCATGTTCTAAAGTGCAGGATGAGAGTCCCAGGATGTGCCTCTGTAAAATCCACCTCCCTCTCCTTCAGCCCTCCCCTGAACGCTTACACAGCCTTCTCACCCACCAGCATCAAATGGCAAAGCACATTCTTTCTGCTGTCCAGAAGTACAACAGATGCTTCCAAATGACATATTTTGGAGCCAGAGAGGTGAAGGAGGGAAATTTTATGCAGACATTTAAAGTGCAGGGGCAGGTCTACCACAGGATAGGGAGTATCATGGCAAGGTCTCAGCAGCAGCCTTCATTTCTTCACTTTGTTGGTGATGATGACAATGAGAGGGACATCCATTGTGGAATCTACCCAGGCATTAATCCACAACTGCTTCTGCCAAGTGCAGAAGTTGCTGCATGAACACAACAAGTATATTCTGGAACTTAAGGCTGCTGTTGATTCTATTCCTAAGGGCCACAAGGTCTTTCAAGTGGTGATTAACACCAATAGGAAGCCTTCTGAAGTCATTTTAATGCCCCATGATTACAGGAGTGGCTGTTCTCATTGTTGGCCAGGATTTTGAGAAGAGATATCATTCTCCTCAGCACAAACAACAAGTTGTTACAAATCAGTGAGATCAGGCTTATTACGCTCTCCAGTACCCTCTGATGTTCTCCCATGGAGAAGATGGCTATTACATCAATATACTCAGTGTGACCCAAACACTAAGGTTCCTCTCAAGAAGACCATGTCTATTGCTGCCATTTACAGCTACAGGATAATGGAGCATGATGGCAAAGAATGCTACCTACTGCTGTTCCAGTTCCATAGCAAAGCATGGGTATCCAACTGACTAGTCTTTAATAGTTTTAGATATAACTATCTTATTATCTAAGTGGAATAAGTAAAGATATAGTCTCCATAGTGAATGCCTGTGAGGATTTTGTTGTGAGAAAAATCTATTAAAATGTTAAAATAACCAGGAGGAAAATAATTTTTCCATCAAAATATTTTTGGATAATTATTATCATCCTCATATATGGCCTTATACAGAATATGTGAACAATGAATACTATTGATCATTCAAATATTGTATACTTTTGAACAGATACATAGGTATCAAATTAAATATTAATGGCTTTTTGTGAAACCCTAAGAATTTTTTATCCTAAACCTAATCCTCATCAAGAGAAAGGAATTGGTTGAAGAAGTGGAGGTGATTAATATTTGAGAAGAAAGTGATCACGTTATTCTTGAATTTCTGATATTCATGGAAGTCAAATTGAGAAGCATGAAACCTGCATAATGACTTTCAAAAAAGTAAAACAATGGCATGAAAAAAATCATTATGTGATATTGAAAGCCTATAGAGATACAAAGATAATGGGGGGAAAGCATATTTGGGGTATGTTAAAAATAAAAGGAAAACCAAAAGTTCCATTGCAAGGAAAATGTTGTGAGTTGGTAATGGATAAAAGAGAGCATTTCTTAAGTCCCATTTTCTCTATTTTCTCTCATAAGGAAAAGGAACTTTAATTGATTATTATTATGCTACAGGGAAAAGTAGGTTCTTCAGGTTATGATAGACAAGTAGAAGATAAAGAGAAATGAAGTAATTTAGATTAGTTTCAGTCTCTGGGGCTATATGATTAAGCCCAGCTATTGAAGAAACCAGTGGAGATGATCAGAGCCAATCTTACTAATCATGGTAATATGATAAGTTCTTATAAGACTGAAAGAAATCAAATGTCACTTTTGTTTTCCAAAATGGAAAGAGGATTCAAGAAACAATAGATACTATTCTGTACTGAGCAATGTTTTTGGCTAGATTATCAAGCAGCATGTTTGAGAGGATTTGGAAAAGTATGCTATGACCTTCTCTTCTGATAATTACTAGCTTAGCAGATAGTACATTGCACAGATATGTATCACACACCAAGTGAGTCAATTATTGGACCAGGAGGCCTTGCTCGGAGTCATTCAGGCCTTGATCACTTCCCATTTGGACATTACAACATGCTCTACATGACACTACTCCTGAAGACTACAGAGAAATTATAACTGGTTCAGAATACAGCAGCTTGTTCATTGTCGGATATCTGTCATTCAGTCCATGTTACATCATTGCTGCAAGAGCTGTACTGGCTAATAGTTTCTTTTTGAATGCTATTCAATATGCTCTTTATTACATTTAAACCCTACATGGCACAAGGACAGGTTATCTGCAGGATGACCTCTCCCTGAGTCTGTCTGCCCATTCATCTTGTTGGACAATGTGGGCATGCACCAGGTTCCTTCTATTAAAGTTGCTATCTAGGCTGGGTAACCTACAAGCTATGCCTTTTCTGAGGCAACCCCTCCCCTGTGGAACACTCTTCCCTTTGAGATCCAGCATACTCCTACCCTCCTAATTTTCCAGAAATGGCTGTTTCTGCCCCCCACCTCCCCACAGGGACTGGGATAGCAAGGTTGAAGCCTAGAAAACTCAAGAGGTAGATGTATGTTATTCATTATTTTTCCTTCTTTGTTTGCTGGAATTTTTTATTGTTGTATTTTTATTCTTGTTAGTACTCATAAAATAGATGTCCCTATAAAACTGTTAAATAAATACATAAATAATCCCATTTAGTGAAGCTGAATCTGAGCAAAGCTTTCAAAAGTGGGCTTCATTATATTCTTCTTCATGAAATGGGAAAAAAAAGAGCTATTGTGTAGCTGTACTGGACTCAAATTTGATTGAATGACTACACTGAAAATGTGTTAATTAATGGCTCCTGCTTATAGGGAAATATCAAGTGGAATTCCACAAAATGACTAATGCTTCAGATGAAAGAGAATACTAAAAGAGAGAGAGAGAGCGCAAAGATTTTAAAAGATCTAGACAAGTTTGAGCCAAGGGCTGAAATGAATAGGATTGATTTTAACAGGGAAAAAAGGCAGGTTCTACATTTGCATAGAAAATATAAGACATAAGAATATGATGGAAAAGGAAGAAACATAATTATTCGTCACTAACCCAGAGAGCAGGATCATAACCAATGATTTTATGATTTTTGTATTTTGTATTTATTTTGTACTTATTTTGTACTTACATGATTAATTCCTAAATTCTAAACATTTCATACATCTGAGATTTCTCCATAGGTGAGGTTACTATGCATGTTATACCTACCTAATTCCACAAGTATTATTATTTCTTGTCTGAATTATGTGAATTCAATCCATTTTGGAAAAATAATTGTCTAGATTAATGTGAAGGACCATCTAAAGGGAAGACTTGCAGGTAGCGCTTGTGGCTAAGCAGGACTTTGTACAACTTTGTATAATTTGTCAGTTGAGCCTATTTCTATATTGAGGGTCCTACTCAGGGTCATTTATTCCCTAGTCACCTTCTGGTTTGACTATTGTAATATGCTGTACATAAGGCCCCCTTGAAGAGTATGCAGAAACATAGTAATATAGTAACAACTATAACAACAAAAACTGCTTTTGGTTACTTACTAATAATATTTTTAGTTTTATTATGCACCACCCAAAATCATTTGTTTTATGAGAAAGATGGTTACATATTTGGACAAATAATTAATTAATTAAATATTTATTTATAAAATAAATAATTTTATTTATATAATTAATGTAAATATTACTAATTAATAATTATCAAGCAAATGCTTAGAAAAATAATGTATTTTTATCATCATGTATTTTTCTTGTATTTTTATCATCTTGGAATTTAGGAATTAGCTCATTTCCTTTAAGAGTATTCCAAAGCCTAGAACCCCATAGTACAGGAGTCCTTTCCCACAAATATTATTGTTAAACTTCTTGCACTGAGGGTATCTTCAGAATCTCCTGTTGATTTAAAAGATGAACTGGTTTATAGCAGAAAATCTAACCAGTCTAAGTGATTTAAGATCCTAAAGGTCAACAATAGCACCTTAGATTGCAGGCAATTGTGGCAGGCAATTGCTGGCCAATGCTGATCTTTCAGTGCTGACATCTCTA
This sequence comes from Thamnophis elegans, assembly GCF_009769535.1. Taxonomy (NCBI): domain Eukaryota; kingdom Metazoa; phylum Chordata; class Lepidosauria; order Squamata; family Natricidae; genus Thamnophis; species Thamnophis elegans. The sequence goes on from NC_045546.1 coordinate 43,170,169, forward strand.
TACAGTAGTTCTACTGGTCAACAGCTTATCCTATTTTGTACCAATATAATTGCTGAACATTTTGCAAGGGCATCTTCACATTAAACACAATGCAATAGTTGAGATGTGTTGTAGCCATGTGTTGAATAATTTTTACTAAATTCAACTCGCTCAGGAAGTATTGCAGTTTATTCATGCAATATTTACAACTGTGATTTTTTTTTCATCACAGTCACTGTTTGCTAATCTAAGGCTGGTCAGAGGGGGAGGCAAGAGCAACTCCCAAGCTATTAATCTGCTCTTTCTGAGAAAGTGTAACATTTATCTAAAGCAAATTTCATCTAAATCCCATATTTATTTATTTATTTATTTATTTATTTATTTATTATTGTTCATTCATTCATTTAGTACATGGCAGAATTTTCTAGCTTCTAGGAGCTCTATCTTGTGGATTTAATTCCAGCTTGTTTTACATTATTAACTATAAACAATGTTCAAGGGTACTGGTTACTATCTTGAAGTTTTGGAAAGTACTAATAGCATAACTTTATACATTTATAAATAAAGTAATAATTCTTTTATAAAGGATAAATGCAGTTGACCCATTAGATAAATCATACTCAAGTCATATCATCAAATTCTTTAATTAAAACCTAACCCCAGAGAATGATGTAAAGTTGCTTGCTTGCACCCTTTCTCGATCTGTTAATTAAAAAATCTATTTTAAACGATGAGATTGTAAACTGATCTACCCCTTAAATTAATATATATTGCATCTGATAATATTAAAATGTTACAGTAGCTGAGGCGCATTATTAGATTTTTGTCTGGTTTCATTGTAGTAAATGATAAGATTTCAAAATGTTCTAAATCCTAAATTAAATACTTACTGTATTTGTTAAAATGAGTATTTTGTATAAAATAGTCAGTTGGCACCATGGGTCAAGGCAGACATAATGTTATTCAGTTTTATAATTTCTGAAATTTGAGAGAATTATCAACATGCTCAGTTATCATCCATTCCTACTCCTACTTCACATTTTAAATATTATTACTATTATAACAGATACATGGAAGATGATCTAGTATATCAGATGCATCATTTTCTTATCAAACAACTTCCAATGAAGAGGAATGTACTACTTCATGACACATCCTATTCCACTGATTGCCATCATGCCATCATCAAAGCCCTCCTCTTTTCTTCTTGCAACAAACCTACAGCCTCTTTGTCTTTCTGTTTTGTCTTGGCATTTCTTGCAAATATTAACATGGTTAAATCTGTACAGTTTAAGGAAACTTCTTTCCACTCTTTCATCTTCTATACAGTGGAAAGGGTTTCCTACTGGAAGTAGCTACAAAGAAGGTTAGATACAGAGCAGGGACTGGCCTTTGGTGTGGAGTTTGCGAGGGTATGAATGTGTACATGCTTGTTCTGGTGTGTGATTCTGCCCAAGGGTCAGCATTAATTGTCCATCCTTGTGTCTGCAGTATAGTCCTAATAGTCATTTCTTGTGTAATGGTATCTGGGCTGCTTATTGTGGGTTTGGGGGGATGTGGGAATGGGTTCTTGGTCTTTGGTCTATTTGTCAATTGATTGTTTAGTGGACGTGTGCTTTTAGTAATCCTTGTTACAATGTATTCACTTGATTGCAACATAGTTTTCTGCCCGAGTTGGCTATGGATGGCTTGGGATAGTGGGGGAAAGATTCATTTTTATAATAAATTTGTGATTATTCTCACACTCTCCATCTCAATATAGTGAATTCAGAAATAACATGTCACTGTGTCCATGGTACTAATTATTTCATTGATTCAATCAAAACTTTCCTATTAGTAACAATTAGGTCCAATATAACAACCCAATTTGCCTTTTCCCACCATCAAACAAATAACGTTGTCAGACCGATTTGGTAAATCTTTGTCTTAAATTTCCTTTAGATGTCAGGAAAGTCTTGATCTCACTATCATGTGCCTCTTTGAATATTTGGTCATTTAATCAGAAGGGCCTTATACCATGTTTTCAGGTTGTCAGACTGTCAGTAATAAATTCCCAATCAAATAGTACCTCATGCAAATGCTCAGAAGATTTATAAAACTCTAGTAGGGGGAAAAACCATCCTCAAAAGTAATCTCAAAATCACTCCCAGTCAATGCTCAGAAATGAAAGAAAAACACTATTAACTCATCTCCTTTTTTTTCTCCTGTTCATTAGCTCTAATTGTTTTGAGCTCTCCTGACAGCATTGTTTAGAAGTGAGCATTAGCATGCCTGCTAATAGGTTGTTTGATCCCAATAAGACTTTGGCAATATTTTAATAAATGTAAAAATTTACCCTATATGACTGTATAGCTTGGTGGACAACCAGTTTGTGCCTGGAAGAAGAAAGGAGTGTCAGTGTAGTTAAAAATGCTTATAAACAATATTTATAATCCAATAAAAAAGACTATACTCTTTTCTTAGAATTGCACATTCGTTTTGTGCCTTAGAATCTTAGGACTTTATGTATGCTTGAAATGAACCATTGAAACTGCTGGGAAGATATTAATAGATATGATATTTTGGGGAAAAGTTTTGAAAGACATCTGTACGCTGTAATTCACATCTGTCAGCTAAAAAACTTATGTAAGAGGGGGTTTGCAATTTCCTTTTAGCAGAAATGTTCTGTGCTCTCATAAATCAGAAAGGAGAAAATCATCCCAACCCTCATTCTATTTAATGAATTTGCTCCTCAGTTTCCTCCCCATTTCCAAAGTAGGCTTAGAAAACACAAAGGAATTGTACTAGTTCAATGGAATTACATTTGGAAAGAACGATGCTTGGAGAGTTCAGTTTAGCTACCTCAAAGAAGATTTTATTCAATTTCCTTTTGCCTCTAGACAAAGTGAGAGTGGGAGATTTGTCTGTTCTTCAAAAAAAAATACTCCAAAACATTCTAGTCTTTATGGGGAAATTTTTGAAAGCATCTTTTTTTTTCTTTTTAAGAACAGAAATATTGTTCAAAGTCAAATTCACTGTTCAGCCATCCATGATGCACATTTCTGATTCTTTAGAAAGCTGTGGATCATAGTTCTGCTGAAACTAAAAATAAGCTTCAGACTTCAACAGCAAAAGCAAATGTAACACTGAAAAGCTAAAGTATGAAATTATTTTGATTTTGCCTAAAAGGCAAACATTTATGCAAGCTCAGCTCTATTATAGGTTTTATTTTTCAGTTATTCCCGACAGTACATTCCTCATATATAATATGCCCAACAAATCTTAGACTTTTTATCAGTTTTAGATCAATGCAAAAATAATTTAGTTTATAACAGATATTACAAAAAGAAACAAGATACAACAAACAACTTTCCTCTATTCACTCCTTATTGAAAAGATGGGAAATATCATTTCATTTATATCTCTTTATTCATATCCCTCCTTTCCCCTAGAAACTCAGTGTTTCATGTATAAGGATTCTTTTCTCACTGTTCCTCAAAAGAACTCTATATATATCTGCTTGCATTTGAATGTTTCCTCCTATTGAGGAAGTAAAGATAAACCACTATTTATTCTTGAGGATCTGAACACATGCTTATGTCCTTAGTCTGACCACAATCTCATTGGCCATTGAAAGTAACCAATGGAATTGTCAGATTTTTCTTGCTCTAGTTCAGAAGTGGTATTTTTCCTGTATCTGTCGACACAAGCTGTCTTGAGCAATCAGTCTATGGTGAATGATTTATCAGCCACCTGAGGCAATTGTAGGCTTGGTTTTCTGTCTGTCCTGTGTTTGCCATGACTCCTGATTGGTGGATTATCCTTCCTGGACATCATATAAATATTTCACTCTGTATCCAGGAACTTATAAAAATGGGAGAGAAAATGTAATTTTTACTGCCCAATAGATTAATATTATGTACATTGCTGAAACAAGGCAGCCAAGCTAATTTCTTCTATCTGTTTGTCATTCTCTGAGGATAGCAAGTAGGATCTGGGTTTTTTTTTCTCTTCACTTTATACAATTATCAGGTATATTATTTACTTTTTTCAGTGCTTAATATGCTTAACTAGTATCTATATACTAGTTCTATATTCCTGTCACCACATGAAATAACTGTCATTATTAGCAGCAGCATTTTATCTATGAAATGGAAATTTAGGCATTTATAATTCAATCTTTTGGGGTTTTTTTTCTTTTTAATATATAATCTCTTCCGATAGCTTGATAATAAATATCATTGCTATTGTAACTTTGAGCAGCTATTTGTCTACTGTTGTTTGCTTGCTGCTCCTATCAATACCCTCTGCTTTCTGAGAAATGTTCTCTCACCTAAAAGAATAGCATAGATCAAGTAGTGCTTTAATATTGATTAGATTTATATCAGCTACTTTGCATCAATACCATTAATAAAGAATAATTATGTCTGAGTAATAGGGTGAAAGAAAGAATTTGTCTTTTAAATACGAGTTCTGCCAAACCAAAGCTGAGTCAGAACTCAGCTAGCAAGAGAGGGGGGAAAGAGTTTTAATCAAGATAATGATGAAAACCTAGATCAGCATTTCTATTATTTAGAGCACAATCGTATACTTCATATACTGTATAGGTCAATTCGGTGATCACTTGGATTCATTTATGATAGCTATTTATAGTTGTAATAATTCTCAGATGTTTACCAAGGGAAATAAAAGGTAAAATCACAACTTAGGTCAAAATAAGTACGATGCAACCATGTACAATGTAATAAAATTGAGGGACATCAAATATTAATAAAACTGACAAAAGTTAGGTGAAATTGAAAGAAAGAACTGAAATTCTTGGAAAAATGAAAGAAAATATAATTCAAAACCAATAATATGTGTGACATCATCTGCCCATCCTAACTTACTAATTTTTAAGACAAACATGCAGGCTTTCTGATACATCAGAAACCCTCATCTCAAGAAAGAAGGAATTTAAAGCTTCATTCTTTTGTATTATTTTCTAATAAATATTGTTCATTTTAGTTGCTGATTTTTTTCATAAGACAGCTATTTAAAGTATTATAACAAAAGTTCCCAAAAAAACAACTTTCATTTTGTACCCACCAAGCTCCACTTTTTATCCAGTTGTATATGGGCTGACATGCCATGAAGAAAGCTGAAAACATTCAGGACTACATTTAATTTCAAGAAGTACTTTTGGACTCATAATGGGAGGAAATGCTTAATGGTTACAACTTAATCTTTTATTTGGAAGTTTTCCTATCTAATATAAGAGAAGAAGGGATAGAGGAAGGAAGGAGATATGACAATGAGGTTTCCCCCCAAAAAAATCTAAATGTGACCTTCCTTAGAGATCCCTACATTATGAACTATGTTGAGATCAATGGAAGTTTTGGGTAGATAAATTTGTCTTGGAACAAAAATATATTTTAAATATATAATTAATTAAAACCTCTTCCACATGATTTGTAATGTTATTTAATCCATGTCAGTAATACACTATATATGAAGATTGATATTGGTGACTCACTGTTCTTGTCCTAAAACATTTTGTCGAATGATAGTATTTGTGAATCCTCATACCTGTAGCCAAAGTCCTTTCATATGAAAAACACAGAGAAATGCCCTAAATAATGCAAGCTAATTTCATCACTTATGTTTGAATAAGTTATAATCCAGCTAGCTTCTTATCTGATAACTATGTATGTCACAGAGGATCATTCAATCATATGTAAGGTGACCAGATTTTCAGATTGGTAAAGAGGGACACCTTTGACCGGGGGGGGAGGGAACTGGCCGCGGCGGTTACTGCCAGCCCGTGGCCTCGCTAGGGACGTCTGGTCACCTTAATTATACACATCCTCTCTCTCTCTATCCATCCATCCGTCTGTCTGTCTATCTGCCTGCCTATCTGTCTATCTAGTTATGGTATCCCTCTCCCTCTTTCCCCCTCTCTTTCTCCATCCATCTATCTGCCTGCCCACCTATCTCTCTCTCTTTCTCTCTATCCATCCGTCTATCTGCCTGCCTATCTGTCTATCTAGTTATGGTCTCTCCCTCTCTCTCTCTCTCTCTCTCTCTACCTCTCCCTCCCTCATCTCATTATCATCTATCAGTGTTTCTCCACCTTGGAGACTTGAAAGTGTGTGGACTTCAACTCCCAGAATTCTGGGAATTGAAGTCCACACACTTTCAAGTCTCCAAGGTGGAGAAACACTGATCTATCTAATTAATATAATTATTTCTCCCTCTCTTTTTCATCTCTCTCCCATGCACAAATGCAAATGCATAGGGCAGCCCACCTCACACACAGGTAACTCCGGGCAGCTTACAACATTATGATGCACCTCTCCCCATAGGAGAGGAGATGGGGAAGCCGGGGGCCCGGAGATCACCCGGGGGATGCCGAGGATGCCCCAACTCAGCCCCTCTTCCCGCTCCAATCATGTGCCGCTACTTCCTCCAAGCGCGGTGCTTTACTCACTCCTCGGAGCGTTCGCAACTTCGCTCCTTCCAATTTCTTGGCCCGGGAAGCTCACCGGGCTCCGCCTACCCCAGGCTCCCATTGGTCCAGCGGGCCGAAGAACGTGAGAGGGGTGCGGTTGGGAGGGGAAAGCGCTTGGCGCGAAGAAGGACTTTCTTCCAACCAGCAGAACCCCCAATCACCAGGGCCATCGGACTCTAAATCCCATCGCAGGAATCCCCAATCACCAAGATCGTAGGACTCCAAGTCCCACCCCCCCACCAGTCCCCGCCAGCGCAGCCCTTGGCGCGATCGGGCTGCAATCGGCGGCCGTCCTTGCTGCAATCCACGCCGCCCGCCGCATCAGCCGGAATCTAATTCAAGAGATCTTAATCTTGACAGCGTTGTTGGGGTCTGCGAGTGAAGAAATTACTTTAATCAGTGGGGTAAAGTTCTTTCTTTCGCTCGCCCGAGCTCTGATGCCCACATCATTCTTTCTTAACGGAACCAGCGAGTGAGCTAGCAGCTGATGGGCGGGGGAGCGAGCGAGCTGCGAGCGCCAAAATAAAGCGGGGTTTTTTTGAGAACGGCCCAGGATGCAGGGAAAATTATGAAAAGGCATGCCTGTCCCCAAATGCGGGACGTCTGGTCACCCTAATCATATGTGCTTTAAATGTGTAATTCTTCAGTGATTTTTTTTCATTACAAAATGAGCAGGTACAAACAACTTCATCCTAAATCAGTAAAATATTGATGTTCTTTCTGGCTAGCACTGTCTTACTTTTTTTTTGCTTTCAGAAGCTGCTTCTGTTTATGAGGACACTTTGCAGGCCTGGAAAAATATTCAACTATATAATTGATAAAGAGAGATATTCTAATCCTTCAAAGTAACTATTTTGAAGTATTTGCACAGTTTGTCAGACTGGAATCTGAAAACCATTTTGAAATATCTACATTGGTAATATTAATTTATTTGACAAAATTCTAGACACTTACCATATTAAAATACCTTTAACCAGCTTAATCAAACATCATACCTAAAAGTATTAATAATAACAACATAGTTTTATGTTCTACATAGGACATTTCCATACAGAAAGCCTTAGTTGGAGGTTCTCTAAAACATATTCAAGATTGGGACACTCTCAATCTTGTGGAATTAGATGAACAATAGAGTAGAAAGTGATATTGACATAAGAAGATAATTGAGGAAACTACAAAATTAATATGAAGTCATTTTGCATTCAACCCAAGGCCATTTACCCCTAATCTTTTCAAGAGCTGAACTGAAAGGCAGACATGCCAAACCCCATGTTTTATAACTATCAATCAAGATAGCCAAACAATTATTAACAGTGTACAGTATATTTATTTGTTGAATAATAATAATTCTTTAAAGTCAGAATTTGGTTATAACCCTTCTGAAGTCAATTCAGGTTCTAATACCTGTCATAGGACTTTGCCATTGTTTTTTTTTCTCTTTTCCTAGTTCAATATATAGCCGTATTTCTCTTTTTAAGGTTAACAGACCTGTGCTGATTTTTGCCAGCTGAAAAGTAGTTTTATAATTTATTGTTGATTCCTCCTGTCCTCCAAAAAAGATTACATTCTTGTTGCTTTTGGTTTTTTAACCTTATGGCTGAGTGATATAGTTTTGTTTATCAGCCACCTGCATCCCCTCATCCTATTTTGAGACAAAAATCAAGGAATAAGAAATTCCAATTTTAAATTCAATCAGTTCACAAGTTGTTTGATGCTGTGGATTCAATTTTAACAGCTGCCTCTGTCTACTGTCTGCCCATGAAAAAATAGCTTCCACTGGAGATTTGAACATGTACATTTGGTGACTAAAATTCAATTTAAACCTGCCCAGATACAATATTACTGACAGCCATTCCAAGGTCTTGTGAGTGACTTAACCTGACAATATTGTTTTTTAAAGTCCAAAAAAAAAAAAAGTTTGAAAAAAATACAAAATAATTCATTTGGAATTAAGTGTAAATTAAATAAAATTAATATTAATGTAGCCCATTTTTAAGCAATCAGGATTATAAATCCCTAATGGAAATACAACAGAATTAAACCTAATTGTACCACCATGACCAAAACTATTGATTTCGTTTTCTTTTTGAACTGTATTCTGACCTTTCTCCACTCTCAAATTTAAATTTTATGAGAGGTGACTGAAGGAAATACTCAAATTATCTGAATGATCTGTAATAGCTGGGATTAGCACATGAGTCAGCTACAATTAAAGATAAAATGTAAATATTAATATAAAGTGAAACAGAATAAATATTTTAATGTATCTATATTACAAGGGGTCAATTATTATTACTGAATATAACTTGTAAGACTCAAGCTAGGCATAAAATCAGTATTCCCATCAACTCAAGGAAGATACAAGTTCAGTCACATTCACAATAACACCAGTATAAACTGAATAATATTCACAGAAATTTGTGGAAAGTTCTGCTAGTGTAATATTAGCACTAAATAGGGATTGTAAAATATAATATTTTTTATATATTTACAAATTTACATATTACTCATCTCACTACCTGAATGAATCTGAGACACTTAAAGATATCTGTAGAAAGAAGAAAAAAAATGTATTTGGAGGCAGGCAGGCTAAAAATGACCATGCTTTTGCCTAAGTTCTGAAATCAAAACATTATTCACACTTGGATCACTGAATCCAGTTTTGGTCACCACAATGTAAAAAAGAGGTTGAGAGGTTGAAAGAGTGCAAAGAAGAGCAACAAAGATGATTAGGGGACTTGACGATAAAGCATATAAAAAACAGTTGCTGTATCTTGATATGTCTAGTCTTATGAAAGAAGGACTAGGGGTGACATGATACCAGTGTTCCAATATCTCAAGGGTTGCCACAAAGAAGAGGGAGTCAAGCTATTCTCCAAAGCACCTGAGGGTAGGACAAGAAGCAATGAGTGAAAACTAATCAAGGAAAGAAGCAACTTAGAACTAAGGAGAAATTTCCTGACAGTTAGAATTAATCAGTGGTACAACTTGCCTCCAGAAGTTGTAAATGTTCCAACACTGGAAGTTTTTAAGATTAGATAACCATTTATCTGAAGTGGTGTAGGGTTTACTGCCTAAGCTGGGGGTTGGACTAGAAGATCTCTAAGGTCCCTTCCAACTCTGTTATTCTACACATTATAAAGCTCTGACTGCTCTGCTTTTTTCACCTTAATCCACCATCCTCTTGGATAATGTTATTATAAAAGCAAGGACACAGAGCTTCATTTTGAGCATACTGTAAATTTGCCAAGTGGAGGTTCTTCTTTTTCTAAAAGCATACAGCCATGTGGCCAGATCTACAACTTTGTATATCAGCAGACAAAATTAACTACCTTCTTTACTTCCCCAGATAAATGTATTTTCAAACTGACATATTTTGTTAAGCAGTGTTTTCTTCTTCTTTTATTTCTTTGTGATTATTCACATTAAAAAAATTAAGTTAGTCTTTGTAGATGCAGAGTTATGAAATATTCTCAGTTTGGTAATTCATCTTACTTGTATTGTTGCCTTAGAGTCTAGCAAAATATATAATTAAATAAAATGAGTTGAATCAAGACATAGTCATCTGTTCAAATCTTCATAAAAGTTCCCGTTATTAAAAAGTATCTAGTATATATGCAGTCAGTTCTAGAGCAATTACTTTATCTCAACCCCCATACAAAACATCCTATTGCCTTTATATTTCTTAATTATTGTTTCAATAAAGCTTGACTTCAATGAAAGCAGCATTGTTTAGGCAAGGTTGTGCCTGATTAAAAGTAGCTTTTATTTGAATGCATTTTCTTTAAATAATTAAGATATGGGCTCTAGAATAAGTGGACCCTATCTTCAAGTGGCATAATGGAAATGCAGAGTGTGTTCATGTCATGGTTGCATTTGGATAATTTGCGCAATTGACTGTGAAGTGCAGGTTGGATAATTTCAGTGAATAACAAGTTTTATCCCTTAATTCAAATACAGGCACTAATAAGCCGTTACAGCTTGTTTTCTCCAAGTCTTTCATCAATAATTTATTGTAATGTACATGGCAAAATCAAAACTGCTCCTCCAGTTCCCGTCAACATATTTGATTTCTCTTCCAACAAATGCAGTATTAAAAATAATTTAAAAGGGTGTATGTCATACAAATGTGCAGGAACTTACGCATGTAATTCTTATTAGCAATTACAGATGCTTGTTAGGTAAAATGTCACTCTTGTTGATAAAATTCTATAAAAGAGATGGACTCTTGGAAGTATAATATTTATTCCCCCAAAGCACAATTTAACCAAAAGTTTTGTTATCACACATTGGGGGTTCAGCTGGCCTGAGGTTATTATTTGTACTGTTGTACACCTGGAGGCATTACCTGAAGTTATATACAAATTGCATTGGACAATGTATTCTCACTGGAGTTGAGCCATAGATTTTAACTCATTTTTCTCTTCTATGGAATATAACTGAAGAGACAGCAACAAGAAGAAAGGTGTGTGTGTGTGTGTGTATGTGTGTGCACGTGCACGCTAAGGGAGGTGGTCCCGGACGCCAGGCAAAGATGGGCAGATAAGCGCCGACAGCAACTACGGAGATATAGAAGATAATTTGGGCCAGGTGGCTATGATTAGGCTCCTCCCAAGAGAGTATATAAGAAGAGACTTTGGGAGGAGGCTTTTTACAGGACACAACCATTATACTAAAGCTGGAGAAGCTCTTGTGTGTATTTCTTATGTGTGGAAGTCTGGGTTGCTGCCAAAGTCTTGTCGGTGTGTTAATTGACTGTGAATAAATTGTCTAGCAGTAATCTTGTGTCAATGTGACTCACCGTAAGGAGGGGGTCAGAATTTATATATATTCACTAAGTATAATTCATTCTATTTTTCTCCTCGAAAAGAACCTTAATGATATTAAGACTGAACAACTTTTTCATGTTATGAGTCACATTTGGTCTATTCTTAACAAAATATCTGTGAGTAGATCCAAAAAAACTCTCCTAAATTTGTTTGATTTTGTTTCAATTTTGTGAGTTATCTTTTGTATACATGAATTTAATAATTTATGAATTTATTTAAGCCCCAGTCCAACCTATCATATTCATCAATTATGTTACATTAAAATTGCCATTTAAAAAGTCTTAGTAAGTCTGAAACTTTAGAGATACACATACAGCCCTAAATAAGGAGGTTTGGGTAAAAGCAGTGATTACAGATTTTCTATGATGCTGATCTCTGCTCTTCCAAATATAGCACTACAATCATTGTTTCAGTCGGCTACCATATTTTTGTGTGATTCAAGAAGATCTAAAACTGGACAAATGATGATTTACATGGGACAAGGAAGGGTAATGAGAATAACTTTAGCGGCCTAACTTTTTCGGCCTTATTTCTTAGGCAGACACAGATGTTTACTTTTAGGGATATTTATTAACCCCCAATTTGCACTCTTTTTTATTTTGTTGAGAAAAAAAGGAAAACCTGTTTTTCAATTACAAAAATAGAATAACCCAATTTTTCTACCATTTGGAAGAGATTATCAATTCAACTTTTCTAAGCTACAGTGGTAACCCCATGTAAAATTTCTCATTATTATGGGTATTGAGGCATGGAGGGGTAATGTGAATGGAAAGAAAATGTTCTATCATGCATAATTATAAAGTTGAATTTCATATTATAATTGTATTCATTCCAAAAGAAGTTCATATTTATTAGATCATTTATTTTTAGATTTAATTCATGTTTCAGAAATAATGTTATATACATCAACTTCTGCCGATTACACACATATAACACAATCTAATCATAAACATGATGTTTGAATTCAGTAACATTTTCACTGATGGTTTGCAAATTCTAATGTGATGGTTTCCTTTACATTGTTTATTGGTATTTTAGTCTAACAATTGGTATACCATCTATCCTCTCTCACACACATGCTCTCTCCCACACATACAGTATGCAAAAACATGTGTTTGGCCCAAGAGAGAGGGAGGGAGGGAGGAAAGGAGGAAGGAATGTGTTCTTGTTGAAGTTAGGAAAAAAGTTCAGAATATTATAACCTAGAAACCTGGATTAGTTGGGTTAACTGCTTGGATTTTTTTTCTTTTATTATTAATGTGTCCTTTGAACTGATTTAGTTCATTTTACATGTAGCTCGGCTTTGCTTTGGAGCCTCTTTACCCAAATTCTCTGATAGTTCATGAATGTTAATCATCAGTCTGGGCCCTCAGACTTATCAAGTTTCGAAAAAGATAAGTATCAGAATGTAGTCTTATGGACACTGCAAAAAAACAGAAGCTGTTATATCCTTTTAAAGGTAAAATCTATATACTGCTGCTCCATGTGGGAATGGAGGAGAATTAGAACAGCCCTCTTTTAGACTTACTCATGAATTCTACTCACTTTAGCCATTAGATGATCAAATGGATTATTAGCAATCATTTGTAGTCAGATGGCGTTCAGATGGCATTAAACATTCTCTTGGAACTCAGAACAGCATAACTTTGAGGGTTGGTGTTTTATTTGTTTGTTTTTGGTGAACAAACAAGCAGGAGATCTATATATTCTGGCACTATTGGTTCCTGGCATTAGATAGAAGTGCACTGGTGGAGGACAGATAAACATGTCTGCGAGGATGCTGGTTTGGCACAAGCAGTAGTAATTAGCTCATGTGATGTTGAAGCTTTATTCTCCTGGCTGAGGAGCTGCAACTTATACAGTAACAGAATGAGATCACAATTTGTCTGGTCTTTGAAAGTTTCTTGATCTGCATAAGAACATTTTGTATCATAGAACAATATTAAACAGGCAGAGTTTGTCCACTGTTGATACATGAAAGGCATGTCTGAAATATAGTGTGTTACTTGCTCAAAGTCATTCACTAAGATCTATGAATTACCTACCCACCAGTGGTGGTTCCAGATCCCGTTGCAACAGGTATGGTGCAACAGGGCTGGGCGCCCACCACATGAACGTGCGCAGTGTGCACATGCATACTTACTGCCTGCGATGCTCCATGACACCTCCATGACACCTCCACGACACGCCAGCTGCTCGGTGGAGCGTCACGCAGGCGACATATGCTCTATGCACATGTACAGGATCCCCGAAAACTTCAAATACTGGTAAGGAGCATGGGCGGAATGGTACCTGGTACTCCTGGCAGGCACCGGTACACTCGTACCAGGGCTTACCGGACGTAACCCACCACTGCTACCCACAGACTGAATCAGCATTTCCAACTTAATCTATCAGGGTATTCTGATATTCTAAATTCAGGTATGTTTCTTTTGCTTTCTCATGGCTAAACCAAGGCTTACATGATATACAATTCATTTAGAAAACAACAAAACTAAAGTTCCTTCTTGATATATTTATAAGCTTACAACTCTGGCTATACAAATAATTATCTCCTCCTCCTCCCTCCTCCTCCTCCTCCTCCTCCTCCTCCTCCTCCTCCTCCTCCTTCTTTGCCTCCATCTCCACTTTACCACTTTGGGTGTCAAGTCAGATACAAAATTTTGGTTCTTGCAGTTTTCATGGCCTCAACCATTGTTGTCTAATGCTACTGAGTAGCATGTTTAATGTTGCTTTTTCATTTTCTTCTGGTCTGTCTCATGCTTTTTGACCTTCTTCTCTTTTATGTATACCTTATATGGTATGGAATCCCCAGATATTATCTCCTGATAGGCAAACCACTTATTTGTTGACTTTATTTTCACAAAATTATTTCATGTAATTTAATATTGGTTCTATTCCAGTTCTTATCCTGATTTTATCCCTACTAGTCATTCCATAAAATTTAGTCACTCTAGTCACCTAGTCACTATATAAATTGAACAAATAGTTTCTTGGGATAAATGCATTTAAACTTGAAAAAAACATGAATTATTGAAAACAAAAGCATTCTTTAAAAAAAATAGCAACATTGATTGTTTTAAAATGTTATTTTATAGAAATGTCCCCAAGAGTCTCCTTGAAATGAAAAAAATACAAATAAGGTTTAATATAACTCTAAACTTTTAGAAAACATCAGTATCATGTCTATTAATGTGGAAATCTTAAAACTGCTGTATATTTATGTATTATAATTATATGCCTGAAATCCAGTGAATGTTCATTAATAAGCAAAGTAAAATTTCTTGGAACATCATCATACCTTTTGAAGTAAGCAAATTGGTGCAAAAGAAAAAAAAGCAGCAAGAAATATTACAGGGCAGAAATTAAAGATATAAGATTAAAAATAAAAAAGAAAGGAAAATAAAATAAACCTATTTATACCAACCCATCACTATGCCTCCTTACACTTTTTGTCCTTATAAATCATCTTTGCTTCTAGCATGTGCTTACACTGTTTCCTCCCTACTCTCTATACCCTTTTCTCTTTTTGTTTTTAGGGATCTAATCAGCCCCACCTTACCACATCTTTTTCTGTCTTCTCTTTTCTGCATTATGTGGCTTCTCTTGTCATTTTGATGAAACTATCAGATTCTGCGGATGCTTCTGTAACCAATGGGACATTACACAGTCTCATCTTATCCCTGTATTCTATTTATTTTCATGCATGCTTTACTTCACTTATAAAAAGTATTATCACATTAATTATCCATATTTCAATTCCATATTTATGCAAAAATACTTCATATTTCAATCTTATTCACCTTATCTCACAGACTTTTTTTCTAAATCACAAATAATTTTATTTCTCATATGCATACATTTCTTAATGACTGGCTGAAAGGGAAAACTCTGGTCTGGTCTACACATTTGCTATCCAGCACATAGTCACACATATTCTAAAGTTAGCCAGTTGTCACCTCATCTATCCACAAAAGAATTCTACTAGATACACATAAAATGACTTTCCCTCTAGTTTTTTTAATATATACTTGCTATATTTCCCTTTGTAGGGAACATAATGCAAAGTTCCAATCATCAGGCATAGCTTCAGGAATCAGGCACTTATAAGCAAACATACATATTTTGACATATTTTAATTGTCCTTTCTACACTTGGAGTCTTCTATTTTTCATTACACTAATCAATTCTTACCGAGGGGTATTAATATTTATTAATATTAAACAGAACAAAAACAAGGCTAAAAACTGTGAAACAAGTTAATAAGGAAGCAAACAACTGCCTTTTCATATACTGCTAAGCACCAATATTTATATCATCTTCTTTAATTTCACTATTAGTGATTTTCAAACTAGATCTTGAAACTCTTCACTTCACTTATTTTCCCTCAAAATTTATTACTTTGCCTTATAATTGCATTACTCTGTTGATAGTACTTTCTTGTGTCCAAAATGCACAAATAGTTTATTTTCCACCGACATTAGCTGCATTTTGCTGTCTTTCATTACTCCTTGCTTTTTTTCAGTTCATCTGCATGTTCCTAATCTGGCATTGAATAGCCACAAAGAACATATGATAAAATCAAACCACCCACAAGCAAATATCTTAATTGTATACATTTTCAGAAGTATTAGTAAAAGAGAAGTATGAGAAGGCATGATTAGCCTTGTGGTTCACTTAAAGAACCAAGTAGCCAATGCACTGTGAGGTTAACCAGCAACAAACTGAAATGCCCAAATAGACAGCAATACTCATAGAAACATAATAGGAGAAATTGTACTTCACAATGCAGTGGAAAATGTGACCCAATCATTTCAAGTGATTGAGGGATTAATAAAGAGTTATATCAGTCATTTTGTCCTGCAAAAATAGTTTTTTGTGAATCTGGCGATGGAACCACCAACTAGTTTGCATAGCATGTAGATAAGAATACCAAATGAATTATGGAAACCACTAAGGTTAATTATGAACCCATTTGGTATGATGATCAAGGCACCAGAAACCATGAGACTAAGTTCTAGTCTCACCTTGGGCACAAAGTCAACTGAGTGACCTTGGGCCAATACTATCTCTCAGCCTAGCCTCAACTCTATCTCTCAAAGATAGCAAAATGAAATTTTCATGAATTTCTCCAGAAATCAAGAGTAATTTGAAGACACACCATGCATACATGCACATAGGTTTTATTAGAGATGCCTTTTATACTAAATCTGTAGCTGATCCTTTATTTATTTATTTGGTTCTTAGAATTCTGCAATTTCTAATATAATTGATTCTTGCATATACCTTCAGTGCTCTATATAGGCTTATTTATTTGAATATCTAATTATCTGTTTTTTTGGATGCCTCCACTGACATTTCAGATCAATGAATTTAAATGGTAAAGTCATTAGAGAGCTGTCAAACCAGTTAAAGATTTTGGAGCTGATTAATTGTGTTTCATCAAACAACAAACTGATGAATTAATTTAGAAAACTGCATCTGTGAAATCTGAGTATATCCATTCCAAGCCACTCAAGTTCTACACTATGCATGCACCCCTTAGGTTTCACCTACTTAATAGATGTATATAAAATTAAACTACTATTGTAAATTTATTATTTCTATCTTCTAAATGTTTATGACTGCCCAGTTTATTTTTAATCCAAGAATAGTATGGTAACATCCAATACTCCCCCCCGCCCCACCTCATGAAGATGTATAGTATCAGTGGAATTTCTTGAAAGATAGGTTTGGTAAAATTGTTGTTCTCTAGTATATATCTGCAGATAATAAATTGGAGAAAGCAATAATATTTAGTCTATGAAAATTTGGGGACATTTTAAGCTTCTGGAAAATGACCAAATTAATTACCCAAAGTTGAAGGAGAAAATTCACAAAGAAGTAAAAAATATGAAATTGGAATGAGAAACACTTCCTTCTCATCAAAACTATAGAAATATTCAGTATTGTTTTTCTTGATGGCTCGGCAGCTGTGATTGATATAGCTACTGCACATTTGCACAGTAGCTAGCTTTGTATTGCAAGACTTGCTGGATTTCTTATAAGGTCGCAAAAGAAATCCAGAATCCTTTGAAAAGACTGTTGCACAGGTATATAGGGTCAGAATGCTACAGATAGTTGGTCTTAGTGAAAAATTGTGGATGCGATATGCAACAAGATTTATCTCTATGTGGGCTAAATATTATACTTGCTATACTTTTATCCTTCATGCCTGGCAAAGAGAAGGCAATTACCACTTTTGTGGAAGGTAGCTGCCTAGTAATAAAATAATGCTATGCCATCATTTCAAGCTTCAGCTTAAGTTTCCTTAACAGTAAGCCTTTAACAGCTCACAAAATAAATGTCTTACTGGAATACTGGAGTCAGTCAGCTTTCTTTGGGAAAAATGTGACAGTCATCAACCAATGATCTCAACTGATTAATATACAGTTGTATATTTAATATACTAGAAATACTGTACTAAAAATGTTTGGCTCCATATTCTTGGAAAGAAGATTAGGTTTTTCACTGGAAAATATTGAAAAGGTGATTGAAGGCTGGGATTCCAGTTTAAACATTACAAATATATCTAACAATAGCTACTGACTTTCAGTGAGTTCAGATTTCCAAGTTCTGAAATTCTTATATCATAGTGTGCTGAAGGAACATGGTAATGGTTAGGACAAAACTATATCAGTTAACTGAAAAATTCTAAGAATGGTGAAATACCAGGAGCCTAAAAGAGAGTGAAATATTTGCCCTTAGAAGAAAGAAAGAAGATACAGGAAACTTCAAACTAATCACAGTAACAAGAGCAGTTCAGCAAATCATAAATTAAATGATCTGTAGGAGAAGATTCTGATTACTAAGTGAGCATAAACTCATCAACAACAAGTCGTGGCATAATAAGGTTATTTTTAATAGATAAATGTCATAATATGCTATAGAAATAATTTACACAAAATCTGTTAGACTTCAAAAGCGCTTGAAAATACCCCATGGTATCACCAAGCTAGTTAAGTGTCTCTAGAATGTGGATTATGGATCACAGTTGGCTTCAAATCTGTTCTGAAATATTTTCATCAACTGTTACTGTCAAATGAAGTGAGCTGTAAATGGATTGCCACAGGAGTCTCTTCTGGGACCCATATGGTTAAATGAGAGAAGAAAAATGCAGAGAGAATATAGATAACACAATGCTGGGTGAATAACTATTACTTTAGAAAACAGAAACCAAATTGAAAATGACCTTAAAAAGTTAGAGAAGTAGGCTGAAACTAAGTATATGAAATGTAATTGCAACCAACACAAATATACTTATTAAGAAAAAGAGATACAGAGTAGGTAACAGGCAGTCTGAAAATGATTTTGGAATTATAGTGGATCACAAACAGAATGTGAGTCAATACCATGGTAATGAATTTTAAAAAGGTTATGGAAAATTTAGACTTCATAAATAAACATATTCCAATAATAGAAAATAGAAGTTCTAATATATTCTCTCATGAATTAGATATGAACTGTAGTGTGTCCAATTCTGGTCACCATCCTTTCAAAGGATTCAGATTAAATAGAGCTCAAAGCAGGGCAAAAAGATGATCAGAAGATTAATAGGAATTGAAGGAACTAGGCATATATAGATTTGTGAAAAGAGGATTGGCCTTTACACAAATTTATATATGTCTAGTTCCTTTAATCTCTGTTAGTCTTCTGATCATCTTTTGCCCTGCTTTGAGCTCTATTTAATCTGAATCCTTTGAAAGGATGGTGACCAGAATTGGACACACTACAGTTCATATCTAATTCATTATTGCAGTGTTAAAATACATGAAGAAATATTATTCAAAAGGTAAAAATCTATTCTCTATCATCTTGAAGTGTAGGACCCAGAATAAGGTCTTAAGTACAAAGAAGACAAATTGTAGTTTCATGTTAACACTACCTACTATAAAGACCAAGTCAAAATAAAACTAATTATGGAGAATTCTAAGGATCCCTATTGTAAATGTGTTCATACAAAGAGTGAACAGTTTTCAGTAAGAAATGTATTTATATAACTTTGAATGGAATTTTGAAGTCAGTAGCTTAAATCATTCTGTGATTTTAGGTGTAGAAGAAGTAAGACAAGCTGTCAAGGTTGTTGAAGCCAACTTCAGACTAAATAGATTCTCTGACTTTTTTAAAAAAAAGTTTATTGAAAGGGAATATAATAATTTGCTGAAAACTCAGCAATTGTATTTCTATCTTACAACCAGAGGGGATAAATTCAACAGGTTCTGACCAGTTCTGGAGAATCAGTAGTGAAATTTTGAGTAGTTCGGAGAACCGGTAAATACTACCTCTGACTGGCCCCACTCCTATCTATTATCTGCTGATCAAGAGAAAATGGGGATTTTGCAGTAACCTTCCCCTAGAGTGGGGAGGGAATGGATATTTTACAGTATTCTTTTTCTGCCATGCCCACCAAGCCACACCCACCAAGCCACACCCACCAAGCCACACCCACAGAACCAGTAGTAAAAAAAATAATCTCACCACTTCTTAAAACCCAATTTATCTACCCTCTTGTAAGGTGGAAAGGGTCCCCCCCCATGTTCTACTAATTTCTCTGTTTAAAAACTATCAAGGAAGCTGCTTGTTTTCTTGACAACCAAGGAATATGTAGATAGCCAAAGCTTTGAATCTGTCTCAGGTTCTGATTATAACATCACAAATTTTCCAGACCAAAGTTCTATTTTCCCACTGAATTTCCTATTGAATTCACAGAATAAAGATTTCCCAGATTGGGGCAAAGTAACAATTAGGAAGGAATTTGTATCCTGTAACAGATTACCATGGTAAAGAAATACATGCCATCTACAGGCAAAGCATATGCTGTAGCTGCCTTTACCTCTATTGTCCATTGATATCCATTACTAGAAGCCACTTTTCATTTTGATTAGAGATTTTTACACCCAAGTCTTGGATATGGTATTGTATCTTGCATCACATGAAACTCCATTAGGAAATAGATCAGATTTCTCTGTGGTTATAACTGCCTTCAAAGCTTTCAAATTGTTCTGAAACATCAGGAGCAAATAGAGTAGTGATCTGGTTGTGATTTAAAAAATGACTGTTATTAAACAGAATAATCAACTGCCTGAAACTTTGAGCTTGACAAAATATAATGACAGCTCTTGATCTCTTTAGCCCAGTAAGATACACCATGAGATAGACTGAAGTGAAACAGTGCCAGTTCTGTTCAGCTAGAAATGGGGCAAATTGTATTTCTTTGACAATGCAGGGATTTTTATTCTGCCAAAATTGGAGGAAATTCTTTTTTAATTGATTTAGTTTCAACAAGTGTTCATTTTTTTTGTTTCAGGCGGGATGGCTTTCCTCCCCAAATATTATATATGAAAGTTTAGTGAAGCTACCAAAATGAGACAGAGAAGAATAATTATTTTACATAGTGATGCAAACACCAAATAAATACAGGTAGCTGAACTAGCATTTTTCTTTTTTTTATTTTATTTTTAAAAAGATTTTTATTAATAAACATGTAAAATACACACACACAAAATTTAGACGTACACCACATTTATACAATACAATACAAACAGGAACTTCCTGTTCTTTATAATAGCAATTATCAATCGATACCACTCACCTTATATTATTTCCCCTTCTATTGTATTTCATTTGGATTCACCATTCTTAACTCTCTTATTTTACTCATAACCATTATTTTTTTAGTTTTGTTATATCCATTGATTTTGTTTCTTTCCTCATCCCCCTATACCATTTATCCCATATCTGGTAGAATTCTGATTCTTCTTTTCCCTGGATTTCTTTAGTTAGTTTGTCCATTTTGACACAGTCCATACCTTTCTTATTATTTCATCTTCACTCGGAATTAATTTGTTTTTCCATTTCTGGCAAGGCAATCCTTGCCGCCGTAATTATACATAGTATAAATACTGGTTTCTTTTTGTATTTTGCAGACATTATTCCTAATTAAAAAACTTCAGTTTCCATTCTATTTTAACCCCTGTTATTGCCTCAAGCCAATTTTTGATCCTTTCCATAAATTTTTAGCCTCCTCACAGGTCCACCATAAATGGTATATGTTCTGTGTATTGATTCTCATTTCCAACATTTTGGGGAGGTATTTGTTAAGATTTTAGCTAACCTTGTTGGTGCCAGATGGTAGTGTCATTTTTAAATTTATTCCCCAAAATGTTTCCCATTTGTCTAATTCAATATTATAGCCCAAGTTCTGCACCCATTTATCATTTGTTCTTTCACAATTTCCTCTTCCATTTTATACTTCAGGAGGAATTTATATATTCTCCCTATCATCTTTCTATCTGAGCTTGAATAATTTTATCCAATTCGTGTGAACTAGCACTTTTTATTTGACAGGAACACTGTTAATTTGAAACATTTTACTGCTCCTCAGCTTCAGATTTCACTAGTGATAATTTATCAAAACATATTCTTTTTTCCCTACATTAATATTTAACTGCTACATTCCAGAACAAATTTAAACTTTTTGGAAATGGGCTAATTTCACTCACATGCTTACCTAGAGGACAAGTATGCTTTTTCTCAACATTTAAAAGTGAATTTGAATCAATAAATTTAATAAGGCCAAATAATGTTTTTGAACACTGACTCCTTTAAAAAAACCCAGTCCATTTCTAATACATGTTGACTTAGAAGCAATTATTGAAAATTTTCCAATTTCCAAATGTAGTATATGAAGTGAAATTGGCAGAGAAACCGAAGACTGCAACTATAAAGTTGTATTCACTGAGATTTCTTACATAGGATGAGCAGGTCTTGGCCAATCAGGACTCACATATACAGTATAGAAAAACCTTTAATTAGATGGTATTAATTTTAGAGCTTCCTCCTAATAAGCGACTCTAAGTTAAGTGTATCTACTACACTTAACTACTGGAAAAAACAAGGGAAAGAGACAAAGAGGGGGATATTAAAAATATATAAAAAAAGGATGGAAAAAATGATCATAAAATGGATGGATGACTACTGTTTGATTAAAACCCACCTATTTACATGAAGAGAATTTTAAGTGGCTGTGGTGACTAGCACAGGAATTTTTGCTCATGTAGATCAAATGAACAACCGTTAAGAACATCATCAGAAATTTTTAAAGATGTAGCAAGCAGGCACAAATGTGCCACAATTTTGATCTACAGGCTCTTTTAAACACATTCTGACAGTATCATTACATTCCATGCAGCTTCTTGATTTTCTTGTGGTCTATGAGAAACAGTATCTTGGCCTGCTAAGTAGGCCCTAGAGGAGATCTTAGCATGTATAGACTACTGTAAGAAGGTTGAAAAATGTGATACCTTGCAAGATGTGTTGGATTTTCCCATTAGCTTTTATAGCTTTTGATCCTAATCCTGAAGAAATAGAAGAAACCCCCATACTCAAGTTCATACAAGAAAATTACCTGAACTACTGTCAACTACTTAGTCTTCAAAGACAGACATGGTTAACAAGAAAGAATTCTTGTGTCATGGATTAGAATTCTCAAAAAGAAAGAAAAATGAGAGGTTTATAGAGCAAAAGCCAATGTATGAAATTTTAACATGGTGGAAACAAGAAGAGTTTGCAAAGAGAGAAGACACAAATTAAAGCTACTTGAGACCTAAACTAGATTTAGCTACAGTTTATTTAATTTGTCATATATCTTGTTTTTAATGTTTTACCCTTAATGTGTTTTACTCCTTTTGTGTGCTTTGCTTATCTCAAAAGTAAATGCACACACAGACTTACACACAGACATGTGTGTATTTGTTTGTGTACATTTGTATTAGCTTTATACAATTCTTATTCACATGGGGAAAACCTTTAGACACATCACTCTGTCACACCTCTTTTACATCCTTGCTCCAACTATATGAATCTCCTAGTCTCTCATAGGAGAAAGAATTTCTATAGAATTTATCTCCTTCCTTCCTTCCTTCCTTTAATTTTAATACTAGTCTTCTATTGAGTTTTCAAGCTGAAAAAAGATTTAATAAAAATTTAAATGTCATTAAAATTACAATAAAATATTAAATAAATTATTACAATAAAATATTAAAATAAATTATTAAAATAAATTATTACAATAAAATGTTAAAATAAAATATTAAAATAAAATTAAATTTTAAAGATTTAAAAATAAATTTGATACTAAAATCATTTAACAACTGATAGCTTGGTGAAAGAGTATTCCAGATATTCTAGCTGCTTAGACAACTGGCTCCAAAACAACTCCCAAAGGGGGAAATTCTTAACCTGAAAACAATGCAAAGTAATGTCACTGCTTACAAAAGAAATATAAACTCCAAATGGTGTTTTCTGCAGCTCTGAAGAGATGGACAGACAGAGCCAGTACCACATAGGAGACATATAGGCATTGCCTAGGGTGACATGATGGTTGGCATATGATCGGATGGGTGGATGGAGAAAGAAAGAGAGATAGGGTAAAGGTAGATGTACACTGACACATTGCTTTAAGAATATGTAGACAAAAGTTGCCTCAGCATAAAAATGTGGCTGTGGCTATCTGCTTACCATTCTGTTCCTGAAAAATCACTCCATGTTTGTCCTAAGCTTCAGAGTTCTTCTCTAAGAGCAGTGTGCACCTAGTCAGAGTTAAATTTGTTCCCTTCAAACACCAACTATTCTTGCTTTCCAGTTGACCACTGATGAATTAAACTAATCTACATATTCAAGTTTGAATAGTACATTGTAATATCCCCCTTCTACAAGTGTAATTAAATGAGTAATATATTGATTTATAGATTGCCACGGAAATCCACTGAGTATATGGAGTAATGCAAATTGATCTTTATAAAGATCATACATTTACACTTTGGGGAGCATATCAACAATTGGGGTAAGTGTTCTTTTATCATTTCTAAAAAAATAATAATGATGATGCTTGTTGTCCTATGTGCTGTTTAGTTAATTTATCTGATTCTCACAAACTTATTAGATACTGATGTTTCCATACTGTCTTTGTATTGTCTAAGAAAATCAGGTTCTCTTCCTTTGTTCATAGACAGGTGAGAGAATATGCTGAATGTTATTCTCACTCTGTATTTAGCTGCAATCTTTTCCTCCAGTTCTATTCTCAGGGATAAGTTTCCTTTTCTTCCTTTCCTCATGACACTGAATATGATATAGATGCTGTATGTGCATGTGAATGGCCTTTTCTATCCAACTGCAGTGAAACTGGGCATTTTCTCTAGTCCCCTCTTTCTTCCACACACAAACTACAGGGAGGAAGAACTGAACACTGACCCAGTGTCTAGATTATGATCACAAAATAAGTGAAGTATTATTTTTTCCACATCCCAATATGTAGATTTTATGGATTCCAATGTATAAATTGCATGTAGTCCTTAGACTTTCTGTGTAGTGCAATTTTCCCTCTTGCAATTTGATATTTTCCACAACCCCCTCTTATATATTTCTCCCACCCTACCATCTAGCTAAAATAAAACCTCTATTGTTATGTGAACTATGCTAATTAAAAAAAATGTTTCTGTCTGCTGTACAGCCTTTAGTTTGGATATATATGTGGAGATACGTTGAAAAAAAGCTGTGTATGTACATATGAGAGAATCTGTATGTGTGTGAGAAAAAAATGCCTACTATATTTTCTGGCTGCAACCAGACAATGTTTTGCCAGTGCTTATTATACCCATAGGCATGTTTCTACTTACCCAATGCCACTTCTGTATTCAGCCATCAAGCAAAACAAATTGCCATTCTTAACCAAAGTATATGGTTAGTTGATTTAGCCCTTACAAAGTGAAGTCAATGTTGTTGATCACCCGTAGTTTTTCTCCTTTTTTTCTTTCTCTCTAAATTATTCTGCTCCTGGCAGGTGCTTTATCCTGATTTTCACAAAGCTTCTTTTTTTTCTTATTCTAAGCTTCCCAGATACTTCTGAGGTTGCAGACAACCTTATCATTCTTTCTAGTGTCCCACTGAAGGGATGTCATTTCTGCATTTTATTTTCTTTCTATCAAGGCAATCAAAAATCGTCCAGTGAAGCAAAGGATAGGGCAGATGCATGGGTCAGTGGACAGATGGAGAAGGGGGGCATGAGAAAGCTAAATGTTTGCATCCTGCTCTGAAGGCAGCAAAGCTTGGGGCCAGGGATTTACTGTCAGATTTGACAGCAGCAAGTCCAATAGTCGTTTGAATAGTCTTATAATGGATACTCTAACTGAGGGCTACTTCAGTAACTGTTTTGCTCAAGTTGTTTTCCATTTTGAATTTACCAAAAATGCAACTGCATAACATATATTTTCAATTGCCTTATGGAATAAAATGATTATGGAAATGTAACATGGATTTAACTCTCTTTAGAAAGACTTCCATGAATGCAAATATAACTTCTGCCAATGATACGATATGATAAGAGCCAAGGTGGCGCAGTGGTTAAATGCAGCACTGCAGGCTACTGCTAGATCAGCAGGTCAGTGGTTCAAATCTCACCGGCTCAGGGTTGACTCAGCCTTCCATCCTTCCGAGGTGGGTAAAATGAGGACCCAGATTGTTGGGGGCAATATGCTGACTCTCTGTAAACCGCTTAGAGAGGCCTGAAAGGCCTATGAAGCGGTATATAAGTCTAAGTCTACTGCTATAAGTCTACTGCTATACTCTGCTGTCCAATAGGGCTTTTCACCATCAAATTCTTTGATAGTAACAGTGTAAAAAAATATAAGAGAGTGGGGAAGAGGGAGAGAGATATGGATAAATAATATTGAGACTTGAATCAATAAAACTTGTATGCTGTTTAATTACGTTTACAGATATTTTCCTTTGATCCTTTGAGTATGCTGAATCTGGGGGCTATCTTTGTTTACTTAGAAAAACTTTATATTGTGAAAGGATTAGTTTCCCTGTCTGCTATTATTTGTGGAGGTTAATTTTATTTAGCCTGATTGTTAATTACCAGAGGAGAAAGTACATTAGGAATCTTTGCCACATTGTATTAACTTTGTTTACAACTTAGTTTGATTACTTGTGGAGTGTTTTAATGATTGAAAGATGGCTAGGAACAGTATAGGAATAAATTTAACTTTGAATTAAAATTCTTTTCACAATTAAAATTCTTCCCACAGTTTAATATTGACATAGAACTGGACTATATTGTCTCAAATACCTGCCACATGGTCAGCTAGCAAGAGGTAATCAACCTGTTAAGACTTCTGCACTTTGCACTGAAAAAAAAGTGCAAAGAAGAGAAACTAAAATGATTAAAGGCCTGGAGACAAAAACATATGAAGAAAGGTTGTAGGAATTGGTTATGGCTAATCTAGAGAAAAGAAGGGCTAGGGGTAACATGGTAGCAGTATTCTAGTATTTTGGGGGCTACCACAAAAAAGAGGGGGTCAACCTATTTTCAAAGCACTAGAAACGAATCAAGGATAGAACAATCTGGAATTAAGGAGAAAATTCCTAACAATAAGAAGAATTAAACAATGGAACAGTTGCCTTCAGAAGTTATGGGTGCTTCATCATTGGGTTTTTTAAGAAGAGACTGGACAGCCACCTGTCTGAAATGGAATAGGGTCTCCTGCTTGAGCAGGGAACTGGATTAAAAGACCTACAAGGTCCTTTCCAGCTCTATTCTGATTGACCCTGTGTTATACATGATGAAATATTTCTCACATATTTTTGTTAAAAAAGGCAATGCAGCAAAACATTGCCCAAATTTTCAATTTCCCCACAGACAAGGAAGTGCCACACTTTTTTTTGGTATATTAGAGAAGCTTCCCTCCATGAGAAAAAAATAAAAATTATTCTGGTGTTTTAGGTAGAGACAAGTGTAGGAGCAACATATTTGTGGTTCACTGCATTAATATATGATTAAATCATATATTCTCCAGGGCCATATTTTTGGCAAGTTGCTTGAAAGATGCTTTGGCCTGATTAAATTCCATTGAAATCAATATATTGGGGAAGAGTCCACAATGGCATAAGGTGGCACCAAGTAATTTTACTCAAAAGTCTGGAATTTGTATTTAAGTGTAAGAGAACCCAGACAATCTTGGTTGAAAATTAGTTTGTGTGCTAGTTGACAGTAATTGCTAATATAGACATATGGATCATATTTGTCTATTTGTACGGTGAATTGACATGTCTTATTAATTTCTTCTTACTGAGGAAAAAAAATGAAGATATCATCATCATCATCATCATCATCTTCATCTAACTAGGACATAGTTATAGTAAATTAAGCATCATTATATATCATAAATTGCAAAAAGAGAAAATGAATAAAACATGAATGAACTTGTTCCTCTGAAAAAAAATCTGCTTTTTGCAAATATTTCAATTTTGAGCAATATCCTTGAACAATATCCTTGAGCAATCAAGGATGTCCTACAAATAAAAAAAATCAGTGTAATGTCACAGAGGATAGTATGACCCAAGAGAGATTTTTCCGGCTCTGCTTTCTCTAATACTATGAAGTCTTCTATTTATGTATGGTAAAGTTGAGAAACTTAAAGAGACAGACACTTCATAGTAACTATTGTTGCAAATAGTTCCCAAAGGACATACTTTGCCAAATCATGTCCTTTGAGTATCTGCAGCTTTCCTTACCTTCTGATTCTGAAGAAGTTTTAAGATATGTTAAATGTGATAAACATAACTTACCTATGTATTATAAAAAATGACTTTGCTAGCTCAACATAAATTGTATAGGATGCCAATTTCCTACATTACAAATTGTCCAGCAAAAAAAATTGGCAATTAATTATTACTAAAAAATTTTCAGGGGGTGTTATATTTTATCCGCCGGATGCCTGAATGCCGGTAGGCAATCGGGGGAGGCTCCTTTCTTGTTCCTATGCGGTTTATTCACTCACAGGAATCAAGCCGCTGACTTCAGTGGTGTGCAGGCCCAGTGTCTTACCAGATGAGCCACTACAGCCTCAACTTCTTCCTAATAAGATATGTTCGTGGACTGGACACCCATAAGTAATAGCAATAGTATTTAGGCTTATATACCTGCCTTATAGTGCTTTACAGCACTCTCTGGGCAGTTTACTATGTCAATTTCATTTGCATATTTTCCCCAACAATCTGCATCCTCATTTTACTGACCTTAGAAGGATGGAAGCCTGAATCAAACTTGAGCCCTGTCACGATCCTACTACAGGCTGTGGTAATGGAGCTCACTAATCTTAGTGTGACAGATAGAAAGTAGCAACTGAAATGACTGACATCAAAGTCTACTGGGGACATTCAGCTTCCTGACTTCCTGTGAACAATTGCTACTAATTATGTTCCAAAGCAGCAGCTGCAAAAACTCATTTTCAGAACTGTACTGCAGAAAATATGTGCATGTATCGCAGCTAAAGCAGACATCTATTTTCTCTCTTAAAAGATCAGCTCATATGCCAGTTAGGTTCTGCAAGTAAATCTGGCTTTTTAATCAACAAATATGTAAAATACTAAAAATTGTAGCATGAAAAGCAAAGAAGAGCAGAATCACAGTGCAAAATGTATTTCAATCATTAATTACTGTCATATTCTGTCATCTTGCAGAGATACGTTTTTTTAAAATAAAATCCGTATGAAATTAGAGTGTGCATCAGATGGAGGCAAAACCCAAACACATTTGGGCTGGATTGACAGGTGTCTGAATCAAAGCAGGACTTCTCTAAAATAACTTGTATCTAAAGTTTTATTTTGCAGTTTGATAGTCGGGAACACAGTGTTTGTGTTTTTTAAAGAGTGTTTCGTATTTCCTTAACATCACCATCTAAGGGAAAATTGCAGATACGAAGAGAGTACAGTGGTTCAGTTATCAATGAGATGGACACGCATGAAGCAGAAAGACATTGGGGAAAATATGGTTTGCTATATGTGAAAAAATAAAAGAAATCAGGAGAAAAACTACAGAAGAGCCCTTTTTTCTGGCAACGTGCCATGGCTTTTGGTGACAATATGGTTTAGGTTTAGGTTTAATTTTATTTGTATGCTGCCCTTTTCCCTGAAAGGGACTCAGGGCGGCTCACAACTCAAAAGGGAGGGGAAATACAAACAGAATAACAAAAACATAAGAACCATACATAGTTAAAAGCACAACAATCATACCATTCGAAGTGGGGCAGCGAGTCTTTAGCCCCAGGCCTGTCGGAACAGCCAGGTTTTAAGGGCTATGCGGAAGGCCTGGAGGGTGGTGAGGGTACGAATCTCCATGGGGAGTTCGTTCCAGAGGGTCGGAGCAGCCACAGAGAAGGCTCTCCTCCAGGTAGTCGCCAGTCGACACTGGCCGGCTGATGGAATTCGGAGGAGGCCTAGTCTGTGGGATCTAATTGGTCTAGTGGAGGTAATTGGCAGTAGGCGGTCTCTCAAGTAAATATAAATATACTTTAGATGTAGACATGGGTCTAGTCTTAAGGTCTATCCATTCATTTTATTGAGTAAAAAAGTTGGTGTATACATTCCTATGCAGACATGTATTTGCTTTCCATTCAAGTGAATCCTTCTAACTACTGAATTCATACTGGAATTCTATTTTGAGCACTCTTCATTTTCTATTTATTGTATAGAGTTCAATATCATATACCGGTATGTGTATCACATTGGGTATATGTTACTGTCTGCAGCTATAATCACCAAGATGACAAACTTTCTCAGAATGCTATACATTTTTGTAAAGCTGAGTATGCACACATTTCTTCTCCCATAATTTCACACTCTGTATATTATGGATAAAGGTGGTGAATCCAGATCCATTACTTCAGTGATAATGGGAGTGAGAATAAGCACAGGATTACTTGTCTGAACAAACCAATGAGCTATAAGGTTTTTTTCCTGTGTGTTAGGCTGCTAACAGTGACAGCTTGGAGAAATACAGGAAAAAGACTAACAGGGTTTCAATTCTGGGTCACTAATTCAAATTGACACATGGGTCCCAAAGCAAGAAACAATTCCATTTATATTGTAAGTGTTCTTTTTTTACTAAAATACTTAGAAAGCACTGAACTACAGTAAACTATAATCCTTTTGTATTAACAAGCCTTATTTCTGTATATTGAACATTATAAAAATATCTAGTCTGGGAACTTATTAAAAGGTTGTGTAAGACTATAAAAATGTATAACATATTCTTTTTCACCCTATGGGTGGTGTGTGTCTTCTTCAATTTTGAATTCTCTACCAGAGGCCTGAGAGTTTGAAAGTTTGAAAGTTCTGCACAGTATCTTAACTATTCCTAACATTACTCTCGTCTAGAGAAAAAACTCTGATGTTGTTCCTGGGATACATTGGAGTCACTCTACCAGTTTAGGAGCCAGAACCTTTAGTAGTAGTAGTCCTACTACACCTGGGACATCTTTGTCCTTTACTTTTCACATTATTTCTAGTTCTTCCTTCAGACCCTGGTACTTTTCCAGGTTCTCATATCCTTCTTCCTGATGTTACTATAATTTGCTGCTATATCTGCCAATTCTGTTGTCTTATAGTCTACTACCACATCTGGTTGATTGATTATTAACTGACTGTGCATCTGAATATGAAAGGATCTTAGCCCTTACTATTCTCCATGACATTTTGTGATATCTCCTATCTGAATTTGGAAGAGTCTAGCCGAACATGCAACTGTTCCTATACACAATGCCAGCTACTTTGTTCTGCCATTCAGTGCAGGCTGTCATGCCTGCACCTAACACTCTGCCAGTATGTGTTAAAATATCTTCTTACATCCTGTCATTACGTATTGGACTGAGGTCTCTGCACAGTGTGTATCTCAGGTCCTATCTAATGTGAAGACTTCTACTTCCATGGATCTGGTGTTTAATGCCTGTTCTTGTGCTGCTATGATCAGTTCCTCAGTGCTGTCTTTTACTCCAGCCTTTCTTGCCACTGGTATGATTTCTCAATGTCAGCTATCCTATATTAATAATACATTGTCCAGCCATGGTGCTTCCTCTATTTCATCTTCTTCTCTTGTTGCCTCAGATATTCTCTCAGCAGTTTATCTTCAGCTGCTATCTTACTAATGTACTTCTGGTGTTCTGAGTCTCATCCAGTGGCTTTGACATTCTCCAAATACCACCTGTCCTCTTTCCAGCTGGTGCATAGTTTCTGGATTTGGAGTGGAATCTCCATACACTGTCAGGAACCTCCAGGTTTCTACATTGGCAACCTTCATGTCTAGTTTGCCCAGCTAATTATATCAGTAGGGTATCTGATGATTGGCAAGGTGTATATGTTGATACATATTATAGACATAATTTTAGCACTTTATGCAGTCTATATCCATGGTGATATAAAATGTGATTATCATTATGAAAATAGGAACATAGATAATAACCAGGGATATAACTGAGATAGAGCATAACCTTATCCATGCCAAAGATACTGAGGGTATTGAAAAGAAAATTGTTCTCATAATCCATGTAATCTTCCAATATCATAGTCAAGATATATAGTAAATTCAAATATTATCCTATAAATAAATAGGTTTGATTTACTCTTGTAAAGACATGTAATATATACCTGGTGTTTGCACTATTCTCTCAAAAGGATGGCACCTTCTCAAACAATATACAGTAAACATCATAGGAAAATTAGTACTATGTTCATATATTACTTACAACAGACTTTATGGATTTTCATTACATAAATTCTCTCTGTAACATATTCTTCTTTGGCATAAAAGTTGGTTACCCAAGATGACGTGTTTTGCTATAATGGAAAAAATTGAAAAGAAATAATTTATAAATGGATGATATAAATGTATTTTTCCCATTTGTGATAGTTAGATGTTTAGAAAATGTTGGTACATTTGACTAAATAATTTTTATTTTATGTTAATTACTTTGTCTAGGTTGAGAGAACATTATCATAACCCATAAGTAAGACAGCTGGTGCTGTTATGTAATTTAATATAAATGTTTAATAGATTTAACTTGATTATATTCATGCAAATCTTTGTCTATATTTTATTTTGGCATGATTTCTATACATTCATTACTTGAGAAGAGTTCTGCATTCTATAAAAAGGTTATGGAGCTAATGTGCATTCAAGCTTGTAAATACATAGCCCTACTTAAGTATTTATGAATGCATAAAGATAAGAATCAAAGCCAATGCTAAAATCTGAGATCCTCTCCATACATTGTCTGTACATGTCATGACATTGTACTAATTAATTTAGTATATTTGTTTATAGCTGCCCCTTCACAAGATTCTAGGTGACTTACAAACATAAAATTCAATGAAATTGAATGAAACATAGAACAAACCTTAATAAGATAAAACATCAAGCAAAAATCGCCTCCCAACAACATAACTAAAATTCAAAAACTCACCTGAACAAGATTGTTTCCATCACTTTGCAGTAAACATTAACTAAGACATCCAGTGCTACTTTGGGAATCTGCTTCTGTTATGAGCCTTCCAGGTCCCCCTGACATTTCCCATTGTCCCTTTTCAACGCCCCTAGAGCCAAGTCTTTCTTGCCTCTGAGCCAGCATCTGGGGAAGCCATTGGAGACATCTTGAACTGCCTGATTGAGGAAACTCCTCATTAAATCTGATATGGGCATAACAATGGAAAAAAGAAACTCTGCTGACAAAACAAGATGGACACACCAAAATTGGTGAATATAAGACAATGACAGAATTTGCTAGATATTATTAAACCAAATTTAAGCAGGACTAGCTTCCCTATATACAGTGTGATACAATACAAAGCAAGGCAAATTTAGATATTTGGAAATCTCTTTTCTTGGAAAAGAGCTAAGAGACTAATTAAAAAAAACAGATGACGTGAGCTAAACAGATATAAGGAAACATTTCCAATGTTTAATATTAAAAGCACAGTATAATATTCAAGTAATGGTTAGTGGTGGTGGGGGAATGGAAAGGAAAAAGAATGTATCATCAAATTTTCCTTCATAATGTTTTTAGTTATGTTTTATTTTTTATGTTGCTGCTTTTATCATTATTTTTTACTCTGTTTATTCTTAACTTTATACAAATAATAAAATGAATTAATTAATTAATGAAAAAGACAGAAAGTGAGACAGCTGCTTATGTATAGGAGGTGATCATACTTTGTATCAAAGTAACAGATACTAATAACATAATAAAATAATTCACTTTCATCATTGTTCCAAGAATATAACAAGCCTTGTGATAGTTATTACATTCTTGCTGTTTTCATTTATGTTGATGTTTATTTATTCTCTTCTTCTTGCCTCAATTTTTGTTGCAATAACATTTGACTATGACATCTTTATTCACTCAAAAATCTTCCTCAAAAGGAAGCTGACCAGTTGGTTAATTCCATACATAGGTTTAGAATGAACACATCGAAAGCAATGTGATTTCAGTTAATTTCCATTGGTCTGAAAGGGTTCATCATGCCAACATTTGAATTTAGCGTATTATATGAGTGGATGTACACATACTATCTAGGAAAGTCCCGGCCTTCTTATCACCAGTACACAACATATGGTATGTATTGTCATTGCTGCCAGCTACTTTATATGACTGGAAACATCTAGTTATAGGTCAGAAAGGTTTTTTCTCTTATCCAATGCTGAACTTATTTTCCTGTTGGTTTGAAACATTTTGCTGTTCATCTAAGCTGTTTCCTCAGTCAGAGCAAGTTGGTTAAACAAAGAATTGTTGGAATGTACATATTGTACTACTTCCCCAAAGTGCACAGCAATATATCAGTGAAAAGTTTCATTCATCCAGGTAGAATTGTCTGTAAGTTGAGTCATGGCAACTGGATTTATTTTCTTGTTGGTTTGAAACATATTGTTGCTCATCCAAGAAGCTTCCTCAGAGCAAATCAGGTAGGCAAAGAGTCACACCAAATCTCAGAGTTTCTTCCCTAAAGTGAGTAGCAATATGTTAATGAACTGAATTTGATATACACATTATAGCACTATATTAATTTATAGAACCCTAATGGTTTTAATTCAATCATTCATTCACCATTGCACCTTGCTGTTTGTCTACCTCTGTCTCAAAACTTGGTGGATTACATGAACTGCCTATGTATTCAATATACCTAGTTTATACTTAGACTTAGCATCCTTCCTAACCTGCTGCTCTGCAGGTATGTTGGGATTCTCAGCCAGAAATTTCACAGTACCTGATAACTGGGAACCTAGGCAATTATGTTTCCAATAAATAAATCTAAAGCATATATGATGAAGAATAGTAGTGTAAAGTACCCTCCCTTATTCATCCACTTTTTGAAAATTGCCATTTGGATACAGTTTTTGAAGAAAACATTCATTTGAAAAGAGGGGAATGAGGCATATTTTATAATATATGATTGATGGTCATGGCATTATAATTAAATCCCCTTTTTGTATGTATGTAAGATGTTAACATATGTACAAAAGGCCTAGGCAAAAACCACTATTTTGCCTCTTCCACAAACACTTCTGGAACCCTTAAACTCTAAAAATTGTTGCTGAACAATTTCTACAATGCAAGCAGTAGTTATTCTTTAAAAATAAAACAGCATATAAAGCAAAAGCATATAAAGTATTTGAGAATTGCAGGCCATTGAGTAGACTAGGAAATAAACAAACAAGCAACATACTCAAAAGAAGACAGTGGAAGTAGTCACTAGATATCAGCATTGACCTGAGGGCAAGTTTATCTTTTCAAAGCACAGATGCCATTCTTTTTGGTAAAACCATTGCATAAATGTTATTATGCACCACTGAGAAAACATTTCCTATCTTACCCCTTTCATAGTGCTGAATGAATGTTTCTATAGTTTAACTGCATTAAGTGCCACTCCATATTTGACTTGAGATGTCTCACATAAAAAATATCTTTCTTTGTTGGTAGGCATGTTCAAATTAACATCTATTCTACTTAGGTTAAAAATGATTTAATACTTCCTCAAAAACCAATATTGGTAGAATAGAAATGTGATAGGGTAAAGACCTTTGTCACTGAAGACAAAAGAACCCAGACTTTATAAGGCATATATTGTTTCCTCATTTCTACTTATAGTACTTTTGAGCAGTCTTTGGTTTAATGTTTTAGAGAATTGTATTTGTAGACAATCTTAATTTTAAAACTTGTGCAGTCCAACTCTGGTTTAAATATAATTCTTCAAAAATGCATAATTGCAACTTTGAATATTACTGACAACAGAGTCCACTCAGGTAGCAGATTGAACAATGCAAAGTATTGTTTCATTCTACCCCATTAATGTGAGATACATTTTAATTGAAGTGATAGAAATGTGTGTTTTCACTTCAAAGGTTATCATAAGTAAACCTTTTTAAAAATCCAAACTGTTTTTACTAAGATTTATGACATATATTTTTGGCTTCCTCATCTGTTTAATTTTCCTAAGTTTCATATTTAAAACCTGGAGACTTGGCAGGGGTCATTTAAAAACTAACAGAATACTTAGAGCCGAGGTGGTGCAGTGGTTAAATGCAGCACTGCAGGCTACTTCAGCTGACTGCAGTTCTGCAGTTCAGCTGTTCAAATCTCACCGGCTCAGGGTTGACTCAGCCTTCCATCCTTCTGAGGTGGGTAAAATGAGGACCCGGATTGTTGTTGGGGGCAATATGCTGACTCTGTAAACTGCTTAGAGAGGTCTGAAAGCCCTATGAAGCGGTATATAAGTCTAACTGCTATTGCTATTGCTACTTGGTTGGGGTGATTTTTTTTTAATTAGGAAAAGAGAGTTCTATCCCATGGTTTCTTCTTGAAACCTACTCAGTCCCATTTAAAATAGATATTTTTCATTTAATCAGGCTATCTTACTATGTTTGTATGTGATTCAACATACTGCATTGTGAATTACTACTGCCCAATATTGCAACTTAAAAAGAATTAGCTATTGTCAAGAGAGTGGCTTTTACTAATAGAAATAGAGATATATGTAAATGTCACAAGTCTTCTCTAATTGAAAACCAAAGAGCAAAAGCTCTATTTGTCAAAAGATGTAAAGTAGCATTACTGCTGATATCTTCCTACAGATTCAGTTATTCTTGGCTCTGCAGATCTTTTTATGTCTTTTTTCCTGTATATCATTTAAAGGGTGAACACTCTGACTCAACTGATGTTAATGGAAACTATCCCATTGGGTAAAGTGCTTCCAACAGGTTGAAGCCATATGCTTTTCAGTCTCTGTGGAACTGTCAAGTTGCAAACAGCTGGTGTTTTATGTATTTGTCTCCTTGTTGCCTGTTATAGGATGGCAGCATCATTTACAATTTTGATAGAAACAAGATATGCTTTGTGACAAAGTGGCTATATTCTTTAGCATAGACTTCCCAGAGCCCAAATTTCTTAGCCGCAATTTATAACAATGAAAGTTTTAAAAAAAACACAAGAAGAATTATTTTTGTTTTCTAATCTCTACAACTTGAACAATTCAGGAATTGTTTCATATGTCTCCCCCTCCCTGATTTAGGGATGGTGACAAGGGACAGATTTTATGGCTCTTTTCTCAAAATCATGATGTTCAGACTCATTCTTTCATCTCATCACAAAACATGATATAGGAAGCTTTGACTTGAACAACTCGTTACATGCTTGAGCTACAACATATTCTCAATTATTTAAACAAAGACACAATCAGAGAGACCCAGACAGAAAGGCAGAGAGACAAAATAAAATCACAGTCAGGTACAAATGTATTATGATCCAGTTAACATTTCAACACAACATACACTATCTTCTTATTCTTTGCTGTGTTTCTTTGAGAAATCCTATAGGAAGGAGTTCAAGGAATGGAATATCACGGGAAAGTAACCAGGAAAATAGAGTTCTTAATTTTCAGGGAAACTAAAACTAACCAAGGTTAAATATGTAAAATGGACTTCTTTTTTTTAAAGCAGATTTTAATAAATTCAGAACAATTATTAGAAAGATCCTATGACAGAAGGAGATAATGGAGCAGGAGCTCCGATAGACAGATCCTAAATATTAAGATATTAAAAGCAACATTTAAAATCCAACAAGGATGAAATAGATATTAGAAGAAGTCTATACATTTATACATCAGGGAGGTGGTGGCTCAATGGCTAAGATGCTTAGCTTGTCAATCAGAAGATCGGCAGTTCAGCAGTTCAAATCTCTAGCGCCGCATAACAGAGTAAGCTCCTATTTTCCCAGCTTCTGCCAACCTAGCAGTTCGAAAGCATGTAGAAAATGCAAGTAGAAAAATAGGGACCACTTTGGTGGGAAGGTAACAGTGCTCCTTGCACCTTTGGTGTTAAGTCACGCTGACCACATGATCACAGAGATGTCTTCGGACAGCTCTGGCTCTTTGGCTTAGAAACAGAGATGAGCACTGCCCCTAGAGCCGGAAATGACTAGCACACATGTGTGGAAGAACCTTTACCTTATACATCTACACAGTAATATTTTAAAACAAAAATGGAAGAACCTTTGCCTTATACATCTACACAGTAATATTTTAAAACAAAAACGGAAGAACCTTTGCCTTATACATCTACACAGTAATATTTTAAAACAAAAACAGACTCATACAGGAAACAGAAAGTTGGCAGATCACAAAATAAAAAGCAGAGACAAGTTAGCCAAGACAATAGAATTGGTCTCAGGAAAACAAAAAACGAGATTAGACAACAATGCTAAGAATAATAAAAATGTGTGTTTAGATTCAGTTTTCATTTATTTATTTAGAAGACCACTTCAATGAGAATTGATTCTGATTCTACAATTTCCCCCTGAAAGTTGATGAAACTTTACAAAAGAAAACAATCTCATCAAACAGCATAAGAAAATCATATATATATAATACATATAAAATACAGGAATAATGTACAAGAAACAATTAACAACTTCAGTAATCCTTGGGAAATAAAATACAGAAATAATGAATTAAGCAATACTGCTTTCTCAATGCTGCCCTTTAACTCCTTGACCTCTTCTCCCATTAGTGCTGATAGTGCTGATAGTTTCTTTAAAAAATTTTCTTCTTTTTTACTTGTTGGAAAAAACTTTATATTATTATTTTTGACACTTGTTGCAGTCTTAGTTTAATATGAACCTTAGCTTTCCTGGCTTTATCTTTGCAGATTCAGGCTATTTGCTGGTATTCTGCTTTAATTATGTGTCTTTTTTCTAGTTTTTCTATTTATTCTTTTGTTTTTCAGTTTATAGAGTACTTTATGCAACCATGTTGGTTTTCTCTAGGGTATTTTATTTTCTCTTGTGCTATACTGGGCTTTTATAATCTCATTTGCCAAGTTTCTTGAGTTGTTTTACCTTTTAAGTTTTCATGGCCTCCACTTGCTCATCTATTGTGCTATCCTTTGCTTGCTTGGTTGCCAGCCTCTACCCATTCACCCATTGTTCTGGCCTCCACCAGCTCAACTAATCACTAGCCAGCTACTTTGCATTGCACATTCAAAGCAATTGCTCACTGGTTGTCATTACTGCTATCATTATTTTTCCCCACTCCTACTCCTTTTTCCTTCTCCTGTCATCCTTCTCCTCCTGTTCCTTCTTCCTCCTTTCTATACTTAATGTTTTATTTCTTTAAACCTCACCTTAAATTCACATCTCTTTCTCCCCAAGGTGAAACACTGCCTCCATTGTCACTTCATCTTGAGATCATTATACTAGCAACTTGATAAAAATTGTAAAATGCCAGCAGGTCACAAAACAGAAATTTAACAGGTTAACAAAGCTAAGGAAATATTCA
Organism: Thamnophis elegans; assembly: GCF_009769535.1. Taxonomy (NCBI): domain Eukaryota; kingdom Metazoa; phylum Chordata; class Lepidosauria; order Squamata; family Natricidae; genus Thamnophis; species Thamnophis elegans. The sequence continues at coordinate 43,209,142 of NC_045546.1, forward strand.
AACATTTTGATTCAGCCTTCTCAACAGACAAGTATTTGTGTTGTCAAAAAAGTATGAAGAGCAGAATGAAGTTAGAAATTAATGAAAATATAATCAATGAATACCTCTTTACTTTCAATTAGTTTATGTTCATAAAATTGCTTACTTGTATAATAGATTATAGGAATAGTGTGGATATATTTTGATTGCAACATACCATTTGACAAAGTGCTCAATGACATGATGATTAATAAGCTATTTTAAGTAAGTTGGATAATGAGAAACAAGTAATTGCCAAGTTCTTAACTGAAATACATGCAACTTCCAGCAAAGCCCATATAAATTGATATTTAGTTAAATTCTCATTCCACATAAATGTATTGAATGGGTAATTTGGAGACCTGGTGAAAGAGGAACAATAGCGGCAATGCTATAAATTCATTCTTCAGTGGTGTTGAACCCAACAGTGTATATCACCTAAGCAGTGAAGGCAATCAGGGACATCTTACTTTATTATTCTGGAGAGTGGTGGCATCAAGGTGATGAGATAAGATCATCTTAGTCAATGGGCTGAAAACTCGACCTTTTGTTGCCCAGTTTTTGGTTACTATCACTGAATGCGAGTCATCCAGTATTAAGGCTTCCATCATCCAGGATTTAATAACAGATTAAACAGCTGATCTGCTCTTCATTATTAAGACTCAGTTAGGTATATGTGTGGGAGAATTGGAAAGGCCAGAAGAACATCTTTAGACTATTTGAGACATTTGCCAAATAAAGACCTGGGTACTTGAGAGACCGCCTTCTGCCAATTACCTCCCTACGACCAATTAGATCCCACAGATTAGGCCTCCTCCAGATTCCATCAACTAGCCAGTGTCGACTGTCGACCCACCGGGGAGGGCCTTCTCTGTGGCTGCTCCGGCCCTCTGGAACGATCTCCCCATGGAGATTTGGACCCTCGCCACCCTTCAGGCTTTCCGCAAAGCCGTCAAGACCTGGCTGTTCCGGCAGGCCTGGGGCTGATGAGTTCCCAGCCCCACTCGAATTGTTGCAGCTGTTGATGAATTTTTAAATCTGTTTTTTTGTATTTTGTTTGTCTTGTTTGTTTGCTTTGTATTGTCCCCCCTCCCTATTTTGGTTTGTTAGCCGCCCTGAGTCCCCTTGGGAATAGGGCGGCATACAAGTTTAATAAACAGTTAACAGTTAAACAGTTAAAGGTATTCAAATCTATTTGAACTGAAGTTCATTTGTGCAGAGGTTCAACTTTGAAATGAAATGACTGTGGTATAGTCTGGGATGATGATGATGATGATGATGATGATGATGATGATGATGATGGTGGTGGTGGTGGTGGTGGTCTGAGATCCAAGTTCTAGTGACTCTGGAATACTATCTGGGAAGAGTTTAAATCCTTTAATCTTAAACATATTAGCTGAGGGGGATTTGAAAGAGATGCCTTTTCTGTAATGGTCTTTCACTGCAGAACAGCTTGCTGGGTTTCAAAAGGTATACAAAACTTTTTTTTCATTTTAGGGATTGGGCTGGTACATTAGCTAATGCAACCTTTAGGTTACTGGGCTGATTGAGACTGGCTTCAGATATAGGTATGTGTCTTTTCCTATTTTTTTTTTAAAAAATGGTTTGATTGTCAATTTTAAGCCAATTGTAGTTCCCTAGTGTCACTGTAAATACGATGATAATATAAAGTACATAAATACATTTAAAATAATCAGGTGAACTAAACAGTAAGGCCTGTGCTATTATATTTGAAGGAGCTGTGACTGTTTAGCCTTGAAAAGAAAAGACTTAGGAAAACACGGTAGTGCTTTTCAAATATTTTAGATCACTATGGCAGACAGAAGAGACAAATGAGGTCTTTCTGCATGAGATGATCAGCCTTTCAAAGAGGCAATATAATGTAGTGATAATGAGAAATTTCAATTATCCTGATATCTGCTGGGAATCTAACTCTATTAAAACTCAGAGGTCCAAAAAAAAAAAAAAAAAAACCCCAATACTGTCCTTTCTCACTCTTCATTTGTCAGAAGATGGAAAGAGGAAAGAAGGTGGCCTCTTATCCTGGACTTAATTCTCACAAAGAGGAGCAGTGTGTTGAAGAAGTGATAGTGAATGAAGTCTTGGGAGGATGTATATATTTATTTATGGTCCACATAATATAAAAATGCAGCATGTCATTAGTAAATACATACGCTAGACATGTATATAATATATAGACAAATAAAAGAAAGAAATCCTGAAACATTAAAATTTCACTCAGGGGATCAAATTGTTTCTATAAGCTAATGCCATAAAAACAAATTCTCTATTGCTATGGTACAGCTGTTATTGATCATTTAATAAGAATATTTCAACCTCATGATTGAAGTTTACAAGATAAAGATTAGGTACTAGCACTCATTGTACAGAGGGCATTTTAAAAGACTCAGTTGAAGCAGACTCAGTCTCTATATTGAAGTAGCATGTATCTGACCATCATATGGAAGTTGGCATAAAGATCAGTTGTTACCTTAGTTGGGACAACATCTATATAGACAAGGGGGAAGAGCCTTCTATGTGGGGTATACAGAATCTTATAGATGCAGTTGGATACTCTTCAGGTGAGAGAGCAATTTGTCAATATGGGTGGAGGAAAATATGGCTTTGTCCACCTGAATGTCTGAGTTCTATATTCTTTGCTTAAATTCCATTAGGGATTTTTAATTATCTTTTCATTTAATATATTTTTCTCAGCAGACTTAAATTTAAAGGTTTTGTTTTCTTAAATGTGAAAATCATAAAGGAAAATAAATTGTGATATAGAAATCATTCTAACACTATTTACAAATAGCTGATACAACAGCCATGGAATAAGGAGCTGTTAAAAAAATGATGAATCCATTGTATTGACATTCTAAAATAAGCATATATAAATTATATCATTGATTTTTACAGCTAACATCTCTGATAATGTGCAGAATCCTTAGCTTAGCAAGGAGAGTCACACATGTGACTTGATTCATGGAATGATGGCATTCGCTTTCAAGACATTGCACTGTGGACATACAGTAACAACTCCTCCACAAATGTAATGCTACAAACCCACTGGCAGGTTTCTTCCTAAGCTCTTGTGTATATCAAAGAAGGAATTTAAATTTTAAGTGCATCCTCTTTGTAATCCTCATTATCTAGCCTGTTATTCTGCAAGTTTCCAGGAAGACAAAGTTATGTACGTTTTCTGCTTGGGAGATTCAACAAGCTCTGTGTTTCAAATAGGAAACATTTTATTTTGATAAACTTGAAGACATAATCTTGATTCTATTATTTTAATATTGATATGTCTGACTAAAAGAAATTAAAACTATGTTTTAAATTTTGCTTTCATTTGATTTATTTCCAATTGAAATTTCATTTTATTTTATTTTATGTTTTTGCACTACATAACCAACGGGATTCTATCAAATCTTGTTGTTAAAGGATATTTGTAAATAGATTAAAAATAGTTATACGTGCTAGATTGTTACAGAGTTAAAGCCTCTTATTATCCTCAGACTGTAAAAGAACTGTTAAGATGACCACAGATGGCTCTATTTGCCGGAGGCGACATGCACAATCAAATTAAAGCAATATGTAAATTGTTACTATTGATATATCTGTCTGAATGTTATGATTACCCAAGAGCAAATATGATCAAATTATAATAAAGTAATTTGAAAAAAAATAAAAATTCTAATTTTTATTATTCTAATATAACCTTTAAATAGCACAATTAACATGATAGACATCAATTTGAGAGAAAGCCAAAGGCTATGACCAAATGTAGATATTTGAATATCTGAGTTTCAGTGATGCTTAAGCATTCCAAACTCTCTTCTGGATTTTGTCCAAAAAAGAAACTCTTATCAAGAATACAGAGAGGTCTGGATAGAGGAAATGCTTATAAATATTCACATGGCATCTTCCTAGGCATTACACATTGCTTGTCTCAAATAAGACAAGAACCCACAGTTTATATCATTCATTAAAGCCAAATGATATGGTATAATTATCTAGCCAATTAATTGTCAATGACACTTCCAAAGAATTTTTGTGAATATAATTCTTAATATCTGTGACAATCATACTGACAAGATGTGTGTGTGTGTGTGTGTGTGTGTGTGAGAGAGAGAGAGAGAGAGAGAGAGAGAGAGAGAGAGAGAGAGAGAGGGAGGGAGGGAGGGAGGGAGGGAGAGAGGGAGAGAGAGGGGGGGACTTATATTATCTATATAAAAATGAAAAAAGAACTTTCCCAAGCCACTGGAAACAATATTCTGGGTATAACATAAACAATTCCCAAGTGAATGGCTTTTAGTTATATTGCCTTAAATCTTTTTATGTATAGATCAGCAGCAAATGGAAGAGGTGTAAAGTAAACTTTCATGTGATCCCTCTTCCGTTCTGTACCATTTAAGGCAAAAATTTGGTGGAGAGGGATGATGAGATTTTCCATCTTCACTGAATTCATAAAAATCATTTATTCTGTAGATTTAGGGAAAGTTTTGTTCTGACTTTCTGAGTTTGAATTTTTAGCTTTGAGATATTGAGATACTAATTTATGAGCAATAAAAATAGTTTAAATCAAATTTAAAAAATAAAGCAAACCGTTTCTTTGGAAGTTGTTTTCGAATCATAAAAATGAATTGGGATAATTTTCTATTTGATTTTAATGTAAAACAGTTGAGGCAGTTTTCACTATATTTTGTGATGGTGGTTGTGATATTTTGGATGTTGGAAAAACTACCAGCTGTCCTCCCTTCCAGCTGGTAAATGCAACCTGTTTCAGATGGCAGGAGACCTAGCAAAGCCTGGCAAAATTATGTAAATGCTTTTATTTCTTCATCAAAACTCTTCATCACACAGGAAAACAACAATTGCAAAGCTAATTGTGATTTGAATATTTAATGCTAGTTTCTGTTATAACAATGCAATGCATTATATGAATATTTAGGAAGTTATTCTTCCTTTGATAGGAGGAGGAGATACACTGTTTTTTTGCCTGTTAATGTCAGGGTTTCCCATAATAAAAAATGCATAGTAGAATAATAGAAAGTGTGGTAGGCCAAAGATCCAAAAGAAAAGATGGCTGCAGGCCTGACAGTTAAAGTTCTTAAAAGTTTATGTCTTTTTCAAACATTTCAAATATTTTTTATTCTTTATAATAAATGAAACTTATTAAATATGACATAAAAAGGCACAATTTCACACTGATTTGAGGAATATGAGTTGTATTTACATATTGCATAAATCAGATTTCCAAAAATTCCATCTTATTGGTCATTGCTGCTATGCACTGAATGGCAGATTTGATTCTTTCCCATAATTGTGTGCTGACTGTAAAAGGAAGAAATGCAATCTTAAGGATATCACCATGTTAAAGATTTGCAGATAAGACCCTGCAAGATTGATGCCAGCCTTATGGGTCCAGATAGGAAGCACAACCAGATGGGCTAGTTCTATTTTACTGTAAAATTATATTAATAGATTCTTGCAAATCTAATAATACATTTTCCCCATTGCCTTTACTGCTAAGGTAACTGGGGAGATTCCCTTCTGAGACATTTGCCATACTCACAGTCCGGCTACAAACTAAGATGCCTGTTGTCTGACTATTCCCCCGGTTGTGGTTCCTCCCTCTGTTTTTACACAACATATTAAGCTAACCTTTAATATTTGTAAAGGAGTTTTGGCTATGAAGGGCCATGTGGGATACTGTATATCTGATGATATGCTGACAACAGAATGATTTTTTTTACTTCTTTTAAAAATAGGGTAAACAATAAACTTTTCCCCTTTATTTTAACAGAAAAACAATACTTATGCACTGAATTTATGTGCTATAATCTAGGGATATTCTTGGGGTTGTGAAATAAATGCCTAGGGTTCTGTTTGATTCTTGGAAAATCACTGATACACTAAGAAGTAATTTGATTAACCATAATACATTAAACTAAAATTGGTCTAATTCATACAGCATGCTGGGACAAGCAAGAAAATGATATTAAGGCTTAAAATGTTATTTAAACCTCGCTCTTCATAATAATCCCCTGCATTTGGAAGGTCAATCTGTCAATTACTCAGTTTCTTTCCTTCTCCAGTTTCCTCTTCTTCAATAGGTCTTCATTCCAGGATATCAGCCTTGCAACACTTGCTAGATTCCTCTTGTATTGCACTGTACTACATTATATTATACTATTAGACATCATGTTGTTTAATCAGATTAAACAGTTGGAAAAAAAGAAAGTTTTGGTTTAATGCCAGCTATTTAAGGATGACTCTATCCTTAAACAACAATTTACTTATTTAATAAAAGCTATATTTTAGTTAAGTCATTCATTCATCCTGCTTTTTTTCCTATTCATCAAATGACAATGATATATTTTCCAGATGTGTAACCTGAAATCATCTATTTTAGAATGGTAAGGATCTTATCCAGGACCTTCTAAACACCACTGGTCATACTCCCTGGCAAGAGTGGGATGGGGATAATCCAATCACACTTGCCCTCCTTGCCCTTTCAGCAGCCTTCAATACCATCAACCCTGATATCCTTTTGGATGGCTATGCAATCTGGGACTGGGTGGCACAGTCTTGCTCTGATTTGGTACCTTTGATGGCTCCTTTGAACACTGTCTCAGACAAGGAAGAGGAGCCAATTTAGAAGCCATCAGAGGAGGAGCAATGCAGAGGAATTGGAGCTTAAGATGACTACTGAAGTCAACTTGGTGGAGCCAAGGCCAGGAATGGCATAAATAGGGAATCAAGGTGTAGTGGTGGGGACAACCCAGTTATAACCACCAGGCAAATAGCAGGTGTGCAGACTGGGGAGGAGACACAGCCAGTAGTGGGATTCAAATAATTTAACAACCGGTTCTCTGCCCTAATGATTTCTTCTAACAACCAGTTCACCAAACTGCTCAAAAAGTTAACAACCGGTTTTCCCAAAGTGGTGTGAACTGGCTGAATCCCACCAATGGACACAGATACAACCGGTCAGTGTTGTCAAAGAGGAGTTGCCACCCCAGCTCAATCCAAGGATATACATGGCTGATTGTAGAAAGGTGCAACAAAGATCAATGAGGCTACTCATGAGGAAGTGGTCTTGACTTTATTAATGAAGCACACTAGGAGGTGCCTATTTAACCAGGTGTTAGAACTTAGTGTCAGAGGCAACCATCTGGAATATCAGTTGCTGTGTATGTCTTGAAGACCTCATCCTGCTTTGTCATGCCATGAATCTGATAATGCAGCTGTTGCCTTTATCATTCCTTCACCTTGCCTCACCATGGCTTTTCATCTCACCCTACTTCCTTGCTCACAACTTTTCGTGCAGAAGGAATGCAGCTTGCTTTGCTTGGGTCTTGGCGACTAGAATTTTGCTACTATTGGCTTGAGACCCTACTGTTAGCTGCAATCAAATGAGACTTGTGGTAAGGGTACACATGGTGGGGCCTGGGAAATTATTGGGGTTAGTTGTACTAATAAACACATCTAACTACTTCTGGTATGAATGTATGTCCTGGAAAGGGCAGGACCTTTCTCCAAGTCTGGTCTCAAACAGTGTTGACAGGGAGAGATTCAGCCGACAGCTGCTCTTTTGTGGCATATTGCAGGGCTTAGTACTCTTTCCACTCCTTTTAAACATCTATATGCATTTATTTATTTATTCATTCATTCATTGTTTGTTTATATATATAAACAAACACACACACACACACATATATATATATATATGTGTGTGTGTGTGTGTGTGTGTGTTGTGTTTGTGCTGATAAATAAATAAAGGGAGACTAGTATAGATCTATTTCAAGCTATTTAGCTCTCATCAGCTAGCCATACCCTTACTGGGATTCGAACCTGTATATATTAATCCATCACCATAGTTGAGGTATTATCAGTATGATGATGATAGTCAACTTTATATCTCTACCCCTGAGGACCCATGTTGACATCACTACCCTCTCACAGTCCCTGGAGGCATGAGGATCTTTGGGTTCATTCAAGCATAGTCATCTCAGGCAGTCTCCAGGACTCCATATTACACCACTGTTCTGGGAACTGTACTGGCTGCCAATTTGTATCCATGCAATTCAAGGTATTGGCTATTATCAATAAAGCCCTGCATGGCATAGGTCCAGGTTATTTCAAGAACCATCTCAGGTTAATGGGATAAACTCCAAGCATGTGGGCAGATAAGGCATACTGCATATCCTGACTGATGGGAGTCCAGGAGAAGAGCCTTCATTGCTATGGCCTCACAGGTGAGCTTGGCTCCGACCCTCTTGACCTTTTGCAAGAGCCTGAAGTCTTGGCTTCGCCAGTTGGTTTGTGGCCCCATTTGAGGAATATTACACTGGTGGTGGTTGATTGACTAATAGCAATTCCCATCTCCCCCTCTCAGATATTCTACTGCCTTCCTCCCCATTTTTAGTTGTAACTTGTATTTTATTGCAATTTTAATGTGCTTTGTATATTTGTGTGTGTATGTGTGTCTGTGTGTGTCTGTGTGTGTATGTTTGTGTGTATTGAGAAACAGAGAGAGAGAGAGAGAGAGAGAGAGAGAGAGAGGGAGGGAGAGAGAGAGAGAGAGAGAGAGAATTTTATTTTAATGTTGTAAGTCACCCAAAGTTGCCTTGCAGTTGAGATTGGTGGCAAACAAATTTCATAATAAAATTTAAAAAATTAAGTCTTCTTTCACTGAACAGATATGTCATACGTCTATGCCAGTGCCATCGTTTCTGTGATAGCTTTGGACATTATTTTTATGTCAAACAATATATTCTTTGAGTATTTAAAATCTGTAGTTTTATTTGCATTTCATACTGTATGCTAACATTCTTCTTAAAGAGGAATGTATTGTTGTTGGGTTTTTTTTTGTAGAATCAGTTTCTTTATATCATATTTCTTTATTATTTCCTTCAACTCCTGTACAACAGGGAAAATATCCCTGTGTCAGTTTTATCAGCTCACTTTAGAACATCCTTTTTGCTTACAGTATTGATTTCAAACTGTACAATATAGCTTGCAATTTCCTACCATGTTCCACGTCAGCAAACTAAGGAAGAGATATATTCTAAAGCAGTAAGTTCCACATTATCCTAGAAATAAGGTCATCCTAGCTCATGGTAATTCCAAGATTGGCAGGAATCACAAGGTGTAATGGGCAAGCCAAAGTGTTCATAGATTAGAAATAAAATAACACTTTGAAATATCATTTGAATTCCTTTGATACAGAAGTCTTAGTCTAAGACAGAGCTGTCAAATTCCCAGCCCACGGGTCAGATGTATCATGTGCTGGCCATGCCCAAGCCCGGTTTAGCGAAGGGGGGAAAAGTACTGCTACATCACATCATGCCACCATGACAATGTGAGTTTGACACCCTTGATCTAAAACAATCCATCCTTCCTTTCTTCCTTCTTTCTTTCGTTCCTTCCACCCTTCCTTTTTCTTTTCTTTTATACACACATAATTTAACAATAATGAATAACACTGTCATGAATAGAATAGCATCTGCCTGCCTTCCTGCCTTTCTTGCATCCTCTTTCTTTCTAAAATCCTTTCTGTCTATGGAAATTCTCAATGATGCAGGTGATGGTTGTCTCAAAGATTTTTTTTCCAAAAGGCAACCTGACTATGTTTTTTTCCCCTGATGAAGCTTCTTGGATGAAAAGTGAAACATCTTCTTTCTCAAAGGGAAAAAACATAGTCCAGTTGTCTTTTGGAAAAAGCACCTTTCAGAAAAACACGTTCTGCCCTCACATTGTTGCAACTGGTCGCTAGCACAGACTTATTAAATTAAATGGAAATTTTTATTTAGTCCAGGTTTTTAGCAGAATGCTCTGCTTTGTGAAACACCTAGAGATAATTCAGATTATATAGTACCTCTAAGTACCAGGAGATACACAGCAATTGACTAACAGATGGTTAAAACAAAATGTAGTTATTTGCAATGCCAAATGAGCATAAACAAAAGATATAATAGCAAAAGCTGCAGGAACATAAAAGAGGTAACTAAAAACCATTTCATGGCAGGATTCATCAAAGAGACCTTTTATCTCATAATCTATTCTTCTCCTTTTCCTTTCTCTGAAGCAGAACTTCCTTTTGAACACCAATTCCCATTCAAAACCCTCTGCTATCTAATTCACATTAGATATAGAACAATATTTATAAAAACTGGCTGAGACCCTGAAAGGGCTATCAACAAAGTACATATGTATGTTGCAGATGCAATACATTTTTGTTTTATAGAGTTGTTCTCATTATTTCTTTGGGTGAAAGCAGATATGCATGAAAGCATGATTATATTAGGTCTTTGGACAATTTACACTTTAGCCTCCACAAAGTGATATAAATAGTTTGAATGAAGTTGTATGTTTACAATACTGAACATTTAATATTTCTTAAAACAATAAATAAATAAAACTGAGCATACATATTAAGACTGTTATAACTGATCTATATACATCTATTTGCCAGTTTACTAAATACATCTAAGGTAGTATATTTCCTTTCTGGTATACAAAGATTTCAATGGAAATGTTAACACATACAGAGAAGATCAGTAAAGAACAAAAGAGACAGACAATTCTAGGTAAATTATATTCCCAACAGGTTTCTTTAAAATCTATCAAGAGAAAATAATGCTTCTTTATAAAACCTGTTTAAGACTAGCTAACTTATGTAAACTATAGTGGTTCCTTGGTACTCAACTTTTTTGAAATTCACTGAATGGCACTCAACACATTTTGATGCAAAAAAATTGTCTCTTTATTCATTGTTTGTTTGATGCTCAGCACACAAGCTAGAACTTGTTGGTATTGGCTGCCTTTGACTCACTACATTATTCCTATTCTGAAGAAAAAACGTATGGTACTCATTACACCTCCCAGAATAAATTCATGATAAGTACCAAAGTATCAGTGTAAAAGTGTTGCTATTGTAGTTATATATAATTTATTTTTATATTACTATTTTTTTAAAAAAAAAATCTGAGGTACATTATAAATATGATTGTAGATGAGTATCAAAATATTTCTGTTAAATGACTAATGTGAGGTTTAGAGTTTTTGTTTTATTTGTTTTGTTTTTGGCAAATGATGTAAACGAGCTATCATGATGACATAAATTTGCAAATCTGGAAATCAGGTTGCCTTCCAGAGGTTTGGTGTTTACGAGCCATTTTTTAATTATATTTTGAGTAAAAGAGAAAGAAGTTGATTCTAATAATTCTCTCCAAGTTTTATTTTATCAAAATGTTTATAAAAAGGAGTTAAGAATGTTAGTAGCCTAGCACTGGGAAGATTATTTTTAGCAATTTTGATAGAGCAAAAAAAAAAGATTAACTAAATAAGGAGAAGGGAGCAGAGGGAATGAGCAGAAAATGAGATGGTTACACAACAAGTTCTTATGTTTCAGTGGCAGAGAAGAAGGGGACAGAACTGATAGATTGAGGAAAAAAATCTGGAAAAGGGAGAAGAAATAACATTCACTAAAGAAAATTTGAGTAAAAAGGGTATATAAAATCATAGTTCTTGATTTGATCATGACAACTACAAAATTTATTGTAGCAGAGAATATGCTAGTGCTGAGCATCCTTGAAAAATATGTTATCCTAATATTCTCAGAGAAGTATATTCTCAGAGAATTTGATTTCAGCCAGCACTGGCTGACACATGCAAGGATGGACAGACATCATAACTGGAAACTTTTGTTAATCACAAAATGCTTGATCCACCTATCCTAGATGGTGAAAATGATATTCTTTAAAATTTTTGAGTGAAACTACAGTACTAGAAGTCAAAGGACATGGTCCAATCACAGGGAAAAAAACATTTTTGGCAACTTAAATATTCTTCATTTAATTAACATATTTGTGTAATGCGGGAAAAAGGAGTAATTTGTACTGTTAAGCTATTGGAAGTTTGAAATCTTCGTTGCTCTGTTTAAATCATCCAGTGACATACAGTTGATTTTGGCCAGTTGCTTATTTAGAGCTAAGAATATGATAGGGTACCTAAATCATTTTGAAAAAATTCAGACACCTGCAAACTGATGCATAAAATGTGCTTTGCTGTGATGATTGAATGGATTCAGCAAAATTCCCATAGTTCTGTCGATGAGTTATTCGTTTGACACTAATGAAATACAACTTTCATGTGTATAGCTTGTCTTATTTTTCTCAGTAACAAGAGTTCATATATGCTTATGCACTATTTTGGTGAAGTAGGGTGAACATAAGCAGAATGTCTGCATTTTTTTTCAACTCCATCCATTTTTTCCCCATTTCCAGACATTGTCTCCAATTTATCCAGTCTTACTCCTAATCTTAATATTATCTAATAATATTGTACTTGGAAATCAGAAGAAGAAAATGCATTCTGTCTTACAAATTGAGTTAATCATTGAAGGTGGCTGACCTCAGAGTGCTGTAAGTGCAAAAATGAAGGAGAGAAGAAACATTGGAGAAGATTTATGCAGCCTCTAACCCATGGGTTGTGCTCACGGGATATAAATTCCCAAAGTAAGACTGACATTACTTTATGTTTCACTGCTATATAAGATGGAATATGAGATGAATTTATGCCTAAATATATCTAAAATAAAGGCTCCACATCCTTGTGGGAGTAGTGAGCATACTTGGAACTTTAAGAACATCTTATGGGTAACCTCACAAGACATCATAGCACTTATGTTGTGGATACAAAGATGAAGCATAATTATAAGGAGGAAGGTCATACTTTATTGAAACAATAATCCTTAGGTTCTGGCCTACAAAGGAAGAGGATCCAAGAATGTTAGAAAATAAGTTCTTTAATAAGGATTTTTAAATAATGTAACAGGATTTCTAGACATTGGTTTGCTATCTAGGGAAAACTGGATAAGTCCATTAGTGTAAGGAGACATTTGATTGTTGAGAAAGCTTTTTAGAATTGGGTGTGTGTGCACACTGGAAATAGTATTTTTTTTCTTGTTAGCAAGTGAAAAACACTGATGTGATTGGATGCCTGTCAGCCAGTTACTTTGTGAAATTTTTTCTACCTCTAATCACTTTCGTTCTGTCTTTGGTCATGGTGGGCAATAGTCCTTTCTTCTTCTTCTTTTGGTCAAATGATTAGTCACAGTTTCAGCTTGCCCCTTTCCTCACCATAACAGCAAACAAAACATGACAAAGGAACATCTATGATACAGTTGAGGATATTTACATCTATTTTACCATTTAAGAGTAAAATTCAGACTCTGCTTTTTCATCAATGATTACCATAGAAAAACAGATTTGAGATATCTGCTGATATATTAGTACATATGCTTCAAAACAATTGTGCAGGTTGCTGTAATGTGCATGGATCTTGGACTGCAAATTTTAGTTTTGATTTATATGTATGAAAATATCCTTCCATAATGTCTCAAATTTCTCTGTAATAAACCTTTGGAAATTAGCCAGTGGATATCCTCTTGTTTTGCATTATGAAGGTAAGCAGGTCAGCACTGCTTGAAGACTGGGGTTTTTTTAATTGTTGTTTTTTTAAAATAGAATTCCTGAGATCCACTAAACTGATATTTGGGGGAGTGGGTGTGGCCAGAGTGGGTGTGGCCATCCCAATGTCACTCATGGGAGGGGCGCCTGTGGTGGCCTGAGCATTCCACCAGACAAAATGGGCTCTCGAGCTCTGTTTTCACCTGTGATGGCCTTCTGCAATCCTCTGCCAACAAAAACAGAGCTCAGCATGGCCTTAGTTTTTTTCTGGCAGGGGCACCATGGACCAGTCCTTTGCTGTTTCCAGGGTGGTCCTTCAGGCCATGTCTAAACACCCCGTGGGCTGGATCTGGTTCCCAGGACTTGAGTTTGACATCCCAGTTCTAGACTACTTAATAAAAGGTTATCTCTGACATGTACATCTAAAAGATCTTAGAATGACTGAAGTGCAGGTTTGGTTGTTTCACCTCTTTGTGTTGAGGATACACTGGATGATTCATTAAAAAAAAAAAAGACCTCATTAAAGGAGCTTCTATCACCCCTTGCAAATGCTGTGGATTTTTTTAAAAAATCAACAATTGAAGAAATGGAAACAAAGTCAAAGGATCTGTATTGAACTAAAAGTTCTAAAGTCTTTGTCATTAACTTTGTAGCATGCTCATCTAAATTGGCTGCATTAATAAAGCAATGATAAACAAGATATTCAAGGTTTCCTTGTATGCATGATATTGTGATACACTTTGCTTTCTTAGAAGTCTGTCCATGATTTCATGAAATGCTTTTACTTGCTTAACTGCTTTATTATTATAATAAAGCACTATTTTTAACAAGGTCTTCTTTAAGAAAAGCTAATGGTTTTCCCAAATCCGTAATAATAAAATAGGGTGATAGTTATATCAACTAGTCATCAAAAGATCATTGTGTACAATTATTCTCAAATTACATGCAAAACAATTGAATGAGAATATTAATGATCTCCCAATAGCTGCAGAACTCCAGTAGATACAAAAAAGATATGCATTATGGCCAGTTATATTAATTTGAAGATTGATCACTTTCTAATAAGGACAATATTATTGAAATCAGAATTATGAAACTTTGTTTTTTCAGTTAAGCATACTTTAACCATACATTTTAGAGCTTGAGTAGAGACTTTATCAATGGTTCCTTCCCAATTCTAAGAAAGAATTAATTACAAAGTTTTCACTTGGTTATTTAATATCATTGCAGTAAATTGGCATTTTACTTACAGTGGCTAAGGCTGGGAAAGTGTTAGCATATCTAAGTTATTTTCTTTTATAGGATTTATCTTAGAAAAATATCTGTTAAATCAGTATTAAAGCCTACTATACAACAAAGATGACTTTTATAAAAAAAAAAGCTAACAGAGATAATCTCACTCAAGGCTTCTCTTTACTAATAGCAGCTTTCACGGAAGCCAATAGTACCAAGTCAAATGACAAAGATGTTTTCCCTCAACAAAAAGAAATAATATAAGTTCCGGGGCGGGACTTTGCCGTCGGCAGTGGCTTAATTGAGCCGCTCCCAGATCTCTGGCTCGTTATCTGCCTAAACATCAAGCAGATATCTCATCCTTCAGGCAAGAAGGTTGCAGAGAGAGGCCCAGCTGGTAAGAGCTTTCTTTGAAGTTTGCAGCTTTCTTTTTTGCTGCGAACAGAAGAGGAAAGATAACCAAGGCTGAGTCATACCTCTGGCCAGAAATCTCGGCTGTTTTCACAGCACAAGGCAAAGAAACCCTTCTTAGAACAACTTTTGAAACTATCTTATCTCAAATTAATACAAGCAGAGCCCATACCTGAGAACTTTATTTGCTTTTCTAGAAAAAATCCTAGCTTTCATAAAAAGCCTCCTTCGTGTAATTGCTCCCAAGATGGCAATTGCCAATACAGAGACATTCCAAACAGAGGTTTTTTCTGCCGAACTGTCTTGGTGTAATGCCAGTCTTTTGAAACCTTTCGTAAACTCTCTGTAAGCCGACAGAGAGAAAGATCAAAGGAACAGCCAGATAGCACACTCTGACTAATTAGTTTTGTTTCTTTGAAGACCTACCAAGAATTTCTTTTTCTTTTTTATCAACTTTTAAAAGCTGTAAAAGCCTCCTTGTTAATATACAGACATTCTAAACAGAGATGAATATGAACTGTTTCATTACAATACTAATCTTTTGAAACTTGCTTTGTTACAATGCTTTTTTCTGAAATCTTTTGAAAAACTTCTAAGAACAAATAAAGGGGGGGGCTTAATACTTTTCTCCATCGCAAGCTACATAACGGGCCAGCAGAGTTTGAATAATTGTTGAATAATTGTTTGAAGAAAAGAAATAATGGCACCAAAATCAAAGTCGGGGAGACGTCCCTTTAGCAACACACCTCAGGCACTTGGCACAAACTCACAGCTTTCACCCTCTACGCCCCCTACTGGAGATTTGCTAACGAAAGAATTTCTTTTTGAGACTCTTAGAGAATTTAGAGAGGAGATAAAGAAACTTATTACAGACTTATGTGATAAGCTTGATACTAAGATTGCTAAAACAAAGGACAATATGGTAGGACTCGTAACTGTACTGACAGAGTATGTTGCTGGAATGGAAGATAAGCTAGAGCTTCTGGAGGAAGCCAACACTAACTTGACATCCAAAATTGAAGTGATGCAACAAAAAGTTAAAAACGCAGAAAAACAAATTGTTATGATAAACTATAAACAGATGGAGCTTGCATTAAGAGTCAGGGGACTGCGTGAGAACGAACAGGAGAACTTGAAACAGATTTTCTCAGAGGCCTTCAGTCATCTGGTGGGAAGATCGGGAATCAACTTTGACTGGCAGATCGAAAAAATTTACCGCCTTAACTCTTGGGTGGCAAAACAGAGACAGCTTCCTCGAGATGTAATTATATATTTTACTACAAGAGAGTCTAGAAACGCGATACTACAAGAGTCTTATAATACTAGGCTACAAATTGGCGGACAGGACTTGATTGTTTTCAAAGAAATACCACCCCAAATGTTAAGAGCCAGGAGAGATTATGCTTTTCTAGTGGAAGAACTCAGAAACCATCAGATACAGTATAGATGGGATGTGCCATTTGGTATTATAATTACATTCGATAAGCAAAAATATCGTCTCAACTCTGTATGGGAAGCCCGAGATTTCTATCATAAGACCCTGAAGGTGGCTCACCCTGAATCATCTGGACCTGGAGAAAGACAACGAGAAGGACAAGATAAACAACAAATCACACAACTACAAGACAGAAAGCACCATTTTCCCCTTCCGGAAGGGCAAGGGACCAGAGAACAAGGACCTAGCCGTACGACTACCAGACGAATGGGAAAACAAGGCAGACTGCAACAACCTCAATAATCATTGGTCATTGATTAAGGAGCTATGTCTGAACTCTTTATAAAAGAGAAAGAAAATATTTTGCTATTTCAAACAGCTCAAGAACGATATAACTTGTCTGTAAGAAAATCATATTAAGTTAACTGATCCAAAATATCTGCTCAATCTCGAACTCGGTCAATATTTTGTGACTTCTGTTACGCAAAAGAAAAATGGTATAGTTGTATATTGTAGAAAAGACATTAAGGCTGAGCGAACTGAAGCAGATCCTTTTGGAAGATATATCGCATTAGATCTAAAAAGACTTGATGGATAACTTTGAATTTTATACAAATCACTAATGATTTATTTTCTAGGGTGAAGAAGTCAAAGATTGCAGTGAGGGTTCTCTTGGATCATAACCCAGTTTGGACGGAATTGGGAAGGGTAGTGCGGGCAAGGAGGTCTTGGAGGTCGAATGGGAGTTTATTTTGATATGAAAAGTATATTAATGATTGTAAAAAATTGCTATATGAATACTTTGTTCGGAATATGAATAAGGGCATATTCAGGGAATTTGTAGGAGATGTAAGTAAAGCATATATGAGAGGAGTACTGATGAATATTATACATACATACATACATACATACATATATATATATATATATATATATATATATATATATATATATATATACACACACACACACACACACACACACACACACACACACATAAACAAGGGCAAAGACAAAAAGAATTGGAAGAGGAAACCAAAAGAAAAATTTGAGATGTATCTAAATTGTGTTATAGAGGAAGGAGGCATAAAGGGGACAAAATTAAGGGTTTGGAAACAGATAGATATTTAGATAAAGAGATAGTCCCTAGCTAGAGAAGAGTACAGGAAAAGCTGAATCAACAAATAACTTCTGGGGAAATCCTGTAGGTAATCAATCAATTAAGATTAGGAACAATGTAAACTGCTTAAGTTTGTGTAATGGTAAGAAGCTGAGTTCAATGCAGAGATTTTACTGACTTTTTTTTCTTCTCTTTCTTTCTTCTTTTCCCCCCTTTTTTTCTTTATTATTCTTTTTTTTTCCTAATCTACTTGGTTTTAATAAATTTTGAAATCCTGCAGGTAATCAATCAATTAAGATTAGGAACAATGCAAACTGCTTAAGTTTGTGTAATGGTAAGAAGCTGAGTTCAATGTAGAGATTTTACTGACTTTCTTTCTTCTCTTTCTTTTTTCTTTCCCCTTTTTTTTCTTTATTATTTTTTTTCCTAACTTACTTGGTTTTAACATATTTTAGACTGTGTTTGATAAAAAGCTATACCGTGTACGGGTTCTGGGAAGTCAGGAGGGGGGAAGGGAGGTGGGGTCATAGGGGGGAGGGGGGAGGGGAGAAATATAGTATGTGCCAGTTTTTAAAATAACATGATTGCACTTGTATACTGTTGCTCTTTTTTAATTTTAGTATAAAAATAAGAAGCTGAATATATCGATGGATAGTAGAAATACACTGAAGTGAGGAGCAGAGGGAAAGAAGAGGGAGGGAGAGAGAGGGAGGGAGAGAGGACTGGAAGGAGGGTGAGATGGAAGGGAGGGGGAGAAAGGAGTGTTAGAGGGGGGGAAGTAGGAGAGGGGAAAGTTGGAGGGGAGAAAGGAAAGTTGGAGGGGGGAGAAAGAAAGGGTGTATGGAGGGTTGAAGCGTTATATTGGTTTTGTATTTTGGGGAACATAAGGAGGGCTGTGTTTATTGCTCAATGTTATATGGCCCCAATCATGCACAGTATATATGTGATTGTATGAAATGAAAATGAAAATGAAATAAAACAGAATAGTTATGGCATAAAAGAAAATGACAAAGATGTTTTCCCTCAACAAAAAGAAATATGTAATCTGTTTTATTTTAAAGAAGCACCTTAACCAAAACTTCATTGAAGTTTTTCATTGAAGGTGCCGCTTGACATTTGACCACAGTGGACATGGACTTATAGTTGTAAGTAGTTTTGGTTGTAAATTGAGGCATCATGTGGCTGAACTCTTTTTTATCATTTTTATGATGAACAAAAAATGAGTCACTGTGGTGATTAAGAGAATAAAGTGATGGTTAAGAAAGCATCATGGTTGTTAAGTGAATCCAGCAAATTCAAATGGTGCTTTTTGTCATTTTCTTCTGGAAAACAGCAAAACAATGTTGCTAATCACTGTGACTTGACTGTGGAAGGCTGCAACTGGTTGCAAAGCCAAGTCAATTGCCAAGATATGTGACTGACATTGTAACTTTGAGGATGGATAATAAGTAACCTTTTAAAAATCCATTATAAATTTGAACAATCATTTAAAAAAACTTGTTTTAACTCACAGATTATCTGTACCTCACTGAATATTTACAGAACCCTACTCTTCATTACAGAGCCAGTCTCTTGTAGCGATTAAAGCACCAGGCTAGAAACTGGAAAACAATTATTCTAGTCTCACCTAAGGCACAAAGGCTACCATGGGCCAGTCACTCAGCCTTAGGAAGAATACAGTGGCAAACCACCTCTGAAATCTCGCCCAGAAAGGTGAAGGGATTTTTCCAGGCAGTCAGCAGGAATCAACACTGAATCAAAGACAGAAATTTTAAAAAAGAAAAAAAATAAAGAAATATTTATTACAATAGTGATGCCTCATGACAGTACCTCAGCAACTGAAGTCTTCTAAGTGCATTTGATATAATCAAAAACCCCATTGTAGGGTTAAGGAAATAAGTTGTAATTTTGTATACTATGTGAGTGTCATATAATATTCAAATTATTCAAATTCGCTATATTTAATTAATATCAGCTTTAATAAAAAATGGATTAGATTTCTGAAATGTTTTACGTATTTCTTATAAAACATACAAAGTGATACATTCAAGTAGATCCTATTCTTGTAGAGAGACCAGATAGGAAACATGACCAGATGAATTAATTTTACTTTATTGTAAAGCTACATAAACAGCAACTTGAAAGTCTGAAAATACATTTCTCCCCATCACCCTTGCAGCCTAAGAAACTAGGAAGGCTTCCTTTTATGATATTTGCCAGATCCATATTCCTTTTGTGGATTAAGTTGCCCCTTATCGACTGTGGCTCTGTTCCTTGTCTCCCAAGGTCACTCCCATGGACTATTACTTCAAAAGCCATCTGAATGTAAATTATATGGTTGTTATTAGAATAGGGCTTATTTTATTCTCTTAGATTTGCTAAAAGAATGTCTGCAACATTGCCTCCTTTGTTTTAGTAGAATATATGTATCACAATGGTTAAAATAGTAATCTACTTTATTGGATGGAACTAAATAGTCATTTAAATGAGCATGATAATATTACTGTTACGGAAGCACCCTTCAATTGATTTTCCTCAGCATTTAATCATCAGAGGAATGCTATGATTGACTAAAGGAAGTCCTTTGCTGCTGTTGTAACTATGATTCATGAATAAAGCTATTTTGCATGAGTCTGATTAATAAGAGAGCAACTTCCAAATTAAAGTAGCCATGCAAATAGCTATATTTTATTGTGATCTTAAATTGGATTGTAATTGGTTATTGTATTACTTTCTTGATGTCACATGAAAAAATCAAACTGACAAAAAATAAAGATAATGTGATTCCTGTGAGGTTTTAGAATATATTTTCCTTTTGATGAGATTGAGATTATTAAATTAATTAATCATTTGAATATTGCACATTTTACCTTTGGAAAGAATTATTCATCATCGCTGCATGAACATTTTAGTGGGGCTACAAAACATATTCATTTCTCTCCCCTTGTAATAAGCAAAATCACTCTAAACTAATGCTTATTCTCTTAATCTATATCATTCATGCCAATATAGGGGTATTGCAGTAATGGATTTCCTGCATCAGTAGGCACATGGACTTTTAACTTCCAGTTCAGTGATTCTAGAATCCTACCTCTCAAGTTTCTTTTCAACTTAGATTGCCAATCATATGGCTGAAGTCAAAATAGAAACAGTTTTTTAAAATATATTTACTATTTCTGCTTACTCCAAATCATTGCATTGGAAAAAAATTAGCTTTGATTATAGTATTCATGGAGAATACTCCGTGTTTCAAATGAAGTCCTCTGAAGCTACTTAGATCTTTATGGAAACCTCCCCAGTGGATATATGATAATCCTTGTTCTTTATCATTCTTATTGGTTTTTAATGGTACAATGCTTACAAGGTTTAAGGGGATAAAATGGCAGTTAAAGAAACTGAGCTTGTCAGCTGGAAATCCAGGTTCGAGACCCAAGAGCTGCACATGAGCTCCCATTCCTGCCCCAGCTCCTGCCCATTTAGCAGTTTGAAAGCATACAAAATATGAGTTGATTCATAGGTACCACTTTTCTGAGGAGGTAACAGTGTTCTAAGGTAAAGTAGGGACGTGGTGGCTCAGTGGCTAAAATGCTGAGCTTGTCAATCAGAAAGGTTGACAGTTCAGCGGTTTGAATCCCTAGAGCTGTGTAATGGAGTGAGCTCCCATTACTTGTTCCAGCTTCTACCAACCTAACAGTTTGAAAGCATGTAAAAATGCAAATAGAAAAAATAGGGGGGGGGAGGTAACAGCATTCCATGAACTTTCAGCATTTACTCATGCCAGCCACATGACCACAAAGATGTCTTTGTACAGTGCTGGCTCATCAGCTTTGAAAATGAGATAAACACTGCCCCCTAGAGTTGGGAATGACTACCACATATGTGCGAGGAGAAGCTTTACCTTTATCTTAACAGTGTTCTAAGTGCCTTTGGCATATAGTCATACTGATTATATGACTGGAAAATGTCTTTGGACAACACTGGCTCCCTCAGGCAAGGAACAGAGATGAGCAATATGCCTTAGAATGAGACATAATTGGACAGGGAAACCTTTACCGTTACTGCTTACAAGATTGACTTCTATTTTTTCACAACAGTTCTCAGATACTTTTTTTCTGGACTTACTTTTCCCACTGTCTCATATTTCAAAGTGGTGTTCCAAGGATAGATTTTTAAAGTGGAAACTTCCCACAAAAATGTTGCAGTGTGTTTATCTCAGAATCTAGGTTGAAGCATTAAGAAAGATATTTTGAAAAGAAGCTTGCATGGTCAGATATACAATAATAACATGCAATAGCAGAGGGACCTTGGAGATCTTCTAGTCCAACCTCCTGCTTAGGCAGGAAACCCTATACCATTTCAGACAAATGGCTATCCAACATCTTCTTAAAGACTTCCAGTTTTGGGGCATTCATAACTTCTGGAGGCAAGCTGTTCCACTGATTAATTGTTCTAACTGTCAGGAAATTTCTCCTCAGTTCTAAGTTGCTTCTCTCCTTGACCAGTTTCCACCCATTGCTTCTTGTTCTACCCTCAGGTGCCTTGGAGAACAGTTTGACTCTCTCTTCTTTGTGGCAACCCCTGAGATATTGGAACACTGCTATCATGTCTCCCATAGTCCTTCTTTTCATTAAACTAGACATACCCAGTTCCTGCAACTGTTCTTCATATGTTTTAGTCTCCAGTCCCCTAAACATCTTTGTTGCTCTTCTGTGGCACTCTTTCTAGAGTCTCCACATCTTTTTTACATCGTGGCAACCAAAACTGAATGCAGTATTCCAAGTGTAGCGTTACCAAGGCATTAGAAAGTGGTATTAACACTTCATGTGATCTTGATTCTATCCCTCTTTATGTAGCCTAGAACAGTGTTGGCTTTTTTGGCAGCTGCTGCACACTGCTGGCTCATATTTAAATGGTTGTCCATTAGGATTCCAAGATCCCTCTCACAGTTATTACTATTGAGCAAGGTACCACCTATACTGTACCTGTGCATTTTGTTTTTCTTGCCTAAATGTAGAACCTTACTCTTTTCAGCGTTGAATTTCATTTTATTAGATAGTGCCCAATGTCCAAGTTTATCAAGATCCTTTTGTATCTTAAGTCTATCTTCTGGAGTGTTGGCCATTCCTCCCAGCTTGGTGTCATCTGCAGATTTGATGAGTTTCCCATTTATTCCCTCATCCAAATCATTGATGAAGAAGTTGAAGAGTACTCGGCCTAAAATAGAGCCTTGGGGTACTCCACTGCATACTTCCCTCCATGTAGATGCAGTTCCATTGAAGACTACACGTTGAGTGTGGTTGGTCAGCCAGTTACGGATCCATCTGGTGGTGATGCTGTCTAACTCACATTCTTCTACTTTATCTAGTAATAGGTTATGGTCTACCTTATTAAATGCCTTACTGAAGTCCAAGTAAACTATATCGACAGCATTTCTCTGGTCCATTAATTTTGTCACTTTGTCAAAGAATGCAATAAGATTAGTCTGGCATGATCTGTTTTTGACAAACCCATGTTGGCTTTTGGCTGTTACTTTGTTTACTTCTAGGTGTTCACTAATTCATTGCTTGATTATCTTTTCCAGAATCTTTCCCGGTATTGAGGTCAGGCTGATAAGTCTGTAGTTTTCTGAATCTATTTTTCCCCTTTTTTGAAGATGTCAACCACATCACCTCTTTTCCAGTCCTCTGGCAGTTCCCCGGTGCTCCAGGATCACTTATTAAAGCAAGATATTTTTCAAAATCCTAATTGCCCCTAAAACTGTTAAATTCACAATTTTCTTAGGAGAAAATTAAGATTAAACAGTGGAGTGAAGAACAACAACTCAGTGAAAGGGCACTATTACACTATTTTTTGTAATTTATTATTTTCCAAAACTGGAAAAAAGCAGTATTTTCATTTTCTATAGACATCAAGATTAATGTTTATTTCCATAACTTGTGGTAGTACCTTGCAACTAAACTTGAAAGCTAAATAATGTTAAGCCTTTAAATGCTAATGAAAAAGAGGAAATACAAGGACTATAGGTAGGGTGACCAGACGTCCCGCATTTAGTGGGACAGGCATGCCTTCCCATAATTTTTCCCACGTCCTGGGCTGTTCTTAAAAAAACCTGCTTTATTTTGGCTCTCGCAGCTCGCTCGCTCCCCCTCCCATCAGCTGCTAGCTCGCTGGCTCGTTCCATTCTATCTACACTAAAAATATAAGCCAGCCCAGCCTGCCGCTCATTGATTGGCCTGGACTCCAGCCAGGCGTGCTTAAAATTTTCCATCCCAGCCAGCTCACTGATTGGCTGAACTCCGCTTAGCTTAGCATGCCGCGCAAGTCTCCATTTCATTTCATCTTGTTTTGCTTGCTGCTTAGCTTAACTGGTGAGTCACGGTACCAGGGGGAATTGGGAGGCGCTGGGGGGAAAAGACAGCCCTCCTCTCCTCCTTCTCCCCCTTTGTGGAGTTTCACCTCGCGCAGAGAACTTCCACTCGGTCCCGGAGCTTCTGCCGGCCTGGCGGCGCCTGTGCTGTGGTGGGAAGCGACCACGCCGCAAGTCCACAAGGCATGGTCGCTTCCCGCCACCCTCCCCTGTGGCAGCGGCTGTTTCACTCGCGCAGAGAACTTCCACTCAGTCACGGAGCTTCTACCGCCCATGGCGGCGCTGCACAGGCACCACCACAGGCAGCAGAAGCTCCGGGACCAAGTGGAAGTTCTCTGCGCGAGGTGAAACAGCCACCGCCGCCGCCACACTCTCCTGCGGGAGTCTTCGGGTGGGCAGCGTAGCCACCGGTGCCAGTGAGATGACGCACGTGGTGAGAAGGCGCCCGTCCAGCCTGCTCTTCCCGGCGGTGGGTGCTCCTGCTCCTCCCTCCCTTCACACGGCCTCCTACCTCTCTCCTGGCCAGAGCAGCGCCACGCCCTGCCAAGAGCCACCGCCGGGCAGCTTCACGTGAGTGAGTAACTCCGGCAGTGGGAATCGGGAGGCTTCGGATGGGCAGCGGCGCTTCCCTTGCGAAGGCCGTCCAAGAAGCGGACGGTTGCAAATGCTTCTCCCTCGTCTGCACTTGAGGCAGCACCGATGTCGGAGGAGGGGAGGGAGCCAGCTGAGAAAAAAAGACCCCCACCCTCTTCCCCTTCGGGGGGTCTCCCCACTTACCATCGGAGCGGCGGGACGTGGAGAGATCGGATACAGCCCCCTCCCCTGCCTGGACAGGTGGGAGGCGCAGAGGAAGGCGCCGCCCCGCTCCCATCTCAGTGCCTGCCTGTCAAAGCGGTGACGCGGAGCAGCCAAGCGCCGATTAAGGGGGATGCCGGGCAAGGGAAGGCGGGGGTGGAGGAGCCGTCTCTAGCCCCGCTGGTGCCAACCCGGCCCTCCCTACTTCAGAGAGAGAGAGGGACACCCGCTGCCCAGTGCCCACCCCGGCGGAGAAGGCATGTGGGGCTTTGGGCTGGCGGGCACTGTGCAACAAAACCTCCCCCCTCCCCCATCAGGTAGCAGGTGGGGGGGTGCGGGCACACCTATCTTGCCAGCCCTGGCATGGGCCAGCGGGGTTCTCTGTGTGTGCTATTGTGGGTCTGAGGTAGCAACCACACCAGCCTCCAACTTGCAGGCTTGCCAGTCCAAGCTGAATCCCAGCCGTGTTGCTGATTGCGGGTCAGTTTTGCCAAGGTGTTTGTGAGAATGGCATTCATAGGGAAAGCTGGCTTCACCTGTTACAGCAGTGATGGGGAAATCTTTTGGGCTCAAACATTCAGAAAATGTTTAATTTCACTCTCCTGGTGCGTGCGTGCGTGTGTGTGTGTGTGTGTGTGTTGCACACATACAGACATCCTTGACCAAAGAGAAACATTTCTTTTTCAAATTCATTCGTTAAAAAAGAATACACTTCAATCATACGTGGTGTTAAGTGTTGCACAAAGAAACAACACAGGAAAGGAAAGAAGGGAGGGAGGGAGGAAAGGGGAAGACAGGGAAAGAGCAGAAAGACAGAGAAGGTGAAGGTAGATAGTCAGAAGGAATGAAGAAGGAAGAAATAGGAAGGAGGGAAGGTGAAAGGATGGAAGGAGGAAGGAACAGAAGCGAAGAGGAAGAGAGAAATGGAAAGAGCAGAAAGACAGAGAAGGTAGATAGGCAAAAGAAATGAAGCTGAAAGAATGGAAGGAGGAAGGAAGAGAAAAGGAGAAAGGGAGTGAGTGAGGAAAGAAGAGAGGATGGAAGGAGAAAGGAAGGAAGAGAGGGAAAGAGCAGAAGACGGATAAGGTGAAGATAAGGTGTAGATAAGCAAGAGGAATGAAGGAAGAAGTGAGGTGTCTCGAGGAGGGGGAAAACATTTAGTGACCAAAGTTACAATGGCATTGAAAAAAGTGACTGATGACCATTTTTCACACTTAGTGACCGTTGTGACCATTTTTCACACTTAGCGACCATTGCAGCATCCTCATGGTCACGTGATCAAAATTTTGTTTGGAAACAGATTCGTATTTATGCTGGTTTCAGTGTCCTGGGGTGACCTTTTGACAAAATATAATTTTTTTAATCAAGCCCCCTCCCCCCCCCCCGTCAATGGTGTCCCTCTTTACCAATCTGAAAATCTGGTCACCTTAACTATAGGCTAGATTGGGAAGGAACTTGAAGGTAGAGTATAGGCTGTGGGAGAAAGAACTTGAATGTAGTAACATATTTTTAGATTATTATCTAGAAAACTAAATGAGAAAAGGTTAAACAAAACCATTTTAAAAAACCTTGCAAAGAAGCTGAAGTTTTCTTCATTTCCTACTTTTCTTAGAATATTGGCCAAAAATCCATAACCATTAAAATTGGGCAGAATAGAATTCTTCTAAAGATTTCACAAGCATTTAATGTAAGCTATGGGTTAAAAACAGTCATATGCAGTCTGATTCTGAAAATGGTGGTTGTTTCTGCCTGTTGCATAACTTTCTTTATGCCCAAAATGAATAAAATCCCTTAGAATTGTCAAAAGAAAGCATATGAAGCATCTTAAGACATAGAAAAATTTCTTTTTCTCCATGAAGTATTGGGGCAACTCCAATTCTTGGCAGGAAATTGAGGTCTTACTGGGCACAAATCTGCTATGAAGACAAAAATACAATTTAAAAAAGGAAAGCAAAATGAAAGAGCAGGAAATGTTAAATATGCTAATATCTCCATAAATTATTCTTCACTTAATCCTATGATCTTTCAGGAAGAATACGGGCACTATTCCAGGTGAATTAATAATGAAATGATGTTGGGGAAAAAACCACGGAAAATCTTGACTGTCCTAGTCATATTAGCATATTTTTAGTTAATGTTATTTTAAGTGTTGCATCTTGTTTGGGCACATTCAAATTGACACAATGGACAAAAAAATGTGTCATGATGAGATAATTTTGGATAGGATTGTTTTTATATCTAAAGTATTTGAATTCACAATAAATGAAAATAGTCAATGAAAAAGCTAAACATTCTTTCAATTTAATATCTCAGAACACTGAAACAATAAATATAACTGTAATGATTCTCTCATTTGGCTCACAAGGATTTTCCTTCAGAGCAACATTTTTATTGTACATAAAGAATAGAAAGACAATGTTATTCTATTTTTATTTATATGTTGTAACAACTTCAACTGAGCCTATTAGCCCAAGGCTCATCTAATGTCATGTATGTAAGCACATAAAACAAAACTCTTAAATAAGCAGTAGTTTTGAATGCTGAATAATTTGAATCATTCTGTCACAAGGTATGAAGTTTTAGTTAGGTATCAAATAATGAAGAGGAAACTTTTTACAGCTAAACAGTGCAAAGTGTCGTGCCTGAAAGAGGAGACCTCTTCATTAAAAAAAAATCATGAAATTACATTACTTTTTTCCAAAAGCTCAGCCTTGCACATCTATAAAATATCTCAGCAATGAGCTTTAATTTTCTTCACAAACACTTGGTACCATGTTACTGACTATTACATTCTAATTCTCAAGGGAGGAAAATGTGTTAAAAATCTGATTTTGTGCTGCAGACTAGAAAGGAACTATGGAATAGTACAGCTATATAAACTGTGACTTTTTAGCTATAGTTGTTATTTAATTTCCATGTACGCTGATGGGTAGTCTATACTCATCTATCACATACATCATACATATTGCTGTATTTCTTTATGAAATAGTAACAATACAACAGAGTTGGAAGAGACCTTGGACATCTGGTCATGTGATCAAAATTCAGGTGTTTGGTAACTGACTCAACAGTGTACCGGGAGTCGTGTGATCAAACTTTTCAACCTCCTGACAAGCAAAGTCAATGGGAAAGACAGATTCACTTAATAACTATCTTATTAACTTAACAACTGCAGTGATTTGCTTAACAGCTGTGGCAAGAAAGGTCATCAAAGGGAGCACTTAACAAATGTCTTTCTTAGCAACAGAACTATCTGTATTTTATTCATGGATATGTGTGTTCTAACATTACAAAATAATGGCATTGTGTCATAACCCATACAAAAAGGCAGGGTTTTGATAATGACACTATGCTGAATGATTTGCACATTCCATCATATTCTTTTATTTAAAAAAAAACAAGAGAAGAAAACAATATGTGTTCCCTGCTTCTTCACCTTCTTGCTCAATGCTTCATAGTCCATTATAATGCCTTCAAGCCTGTTTCTGGCAGAATTGTTTCCATTCACTCAACAAGACCAAAAGAAGTCTACATTTCTTTGCCGTACAGATAAAGTTCCATCAACATTTTGGCTGATTTATGGGCTCTTGTTTTCTGATCAATTTCAAGATTATTTAATAGAAAGAAAAAATAAATGTAGACCAATTATTTACTATTGCTTGCAAGGTTTAAAGAATTTTCAAATGATGGCAGTGTTTTATTAGATGCTATATTAAATAATGATATTATCTTAGACTTATAAATCAATCTTAGGTTACTAAAGGGTAAAAATATCGGGTTTTTAAAAGTATTCCAGATTAAAATAATAAAAAATCTCTTGTTGAATCTATAGTGATGTGATAGAATTGACTTTGTTGGAGATGATACAGTTGCTATAGAAACTTATAACTAGAAGCTAAATAATTTCTATTCTTCTGTAAGCTTTTGGAACTTAAATACCTGGCACTAAGAAAACTGTTCAACCCACATTTTAATATTAAAAGTTCGTGTTATTTCTAAAACTGATTAATTTCAATTAATTATCAATTAAAATAGAACAATTTAGGAAACCATACTTTATAGAGAAAAGAGAAAAATAGTTAAGGCCAAAATAGGAACCAATTCTATTTTCTAGTATTAAAATAAGAGTCATTGTTATGTAAGGTAGGCAGCATAAAAATTTAATAAATAAAATAAATAAAAATAAATCTGGTTCATTATACTTACTTATCCACCTTCCTCAACTTTCTGGTTATCTAATCTAATTTATGAACGTAATGCGCAGAATTTAATTATTACTTTCCACTAGCAAAAAGATTATCCATTTGTAGGATGGAATGAGGGAAGCTTCTTCTATATATCATTAAGACTATTCAATAGAGTCATAGCAGATTTTAGAATTCCATATGGGATTATTTCTTTTAACCAATATAGGTGATAATTTTAATAGATTAATTGTATTCTGTTGCTTTTGTTAGTCATGAAGTCATGTCCAACCCATCGCAACCCCATGGACAATGTTCCTCCAAGCCTTCCTGTCCTCTACTATCTTCTGGAGTCCATTTAAGCTCATGCCTACTGCTTCAGTGACTCCTTCCAGCCACCTCATTCTCTGTTGCCCCCTTTTTCTTTTGCCCTCAATCTTTCCCAGCATTGGGCTCTTCTCCAGTGAGTCCTTCCTTCTCACTAAGTGGCCAAAGTATTTGAGTTTCATCTTCAGGATCTGTCCGTCTAAACTTTAGACTCTAAAGAACAGTCAAGGTTGATCTCTTCTAGGACTGCAGTTTGTTTGCCTTGCAGTCCAAGGGACTCACAGGAGTCTTCTCCAACACCCTAGTTCAAGGGCCTCAATTCTTTGGCACTCAGCCTTTCTTATGGTCCAACTATCACATCTATACACTGCAACTGGAAAAACCATAGCCTTGACTATATGCATTTTTGTTGGTAGGGTGACGTCTCTGCTTTTTAGTATGCTGTAAATTCTATTTACACCAAGTTAACTAACAAAAAGGTTTTTAAAAAAACCTTTTTTTACTTTACCACATTAATCAAATTAAAATTTTAAAAAGCCTAAAAACATTTTAAATGAAATCACAATAATATAAAGTAGCAATGAATAATAAAACAATGCATTTATAGTGGCTAGATAAAGTTTCTAATATATTGTGAAATTTTGGACTTGTGGTTGCAGTCTTTGTTGCGTGCAAGCATGTATCACTGTCTGAATTGTTCCACATGTTCAACAATGGACATGTCTGCTTTTTGTGAACAGTTCATTAAAGATTTTAAATACTATGACAACTTATACTGAAGATTTGTAGAAAAGTAATAAAGGATTCTTTTGCACAAGAGTAGTAGTTGTTTCTTTGTTCTCTTCCTCTTCCCCGTCTCCTTCCCCTTCCCCTTCTTCTTCTTTCACTCCTGGAAAAGAAGAAAAGCTTACTTGTTTTGAAGAAAATGTCATTTTTCCCATATTCATTGGAACTAATATACTTTATTAATCCTCAGATTAAACTCATTATAAATAAATCACTGGTATTGATTTGTAAAAGTTAGTAAAGTCAATTCACAGTCCAACTTGAAATAACAAACTTGAAAATTTATCGTATGAACACATACAATAGTTATTTTCACATTCACCTCAGGATTAGAATTCAAAAACATATTTCAGTGTTTTGGATGTTCTATTGTGATTGTTGATCCTGGAATAATGTTCTTGAGCCACAACACATGACTTGTCACAGGTACTGACAAACTCTTTTCAACTATCTAATAGACTGGCATTTGGACTTTGTGTAAGAGCCATACAGTTGAAAACAACTGAGACTGCTTCTGGAAAGATCTTGTAAATAGCCTGGAACATCAACACACCTTTATAAAAGCCAGAGGCAACTAGTGGCATCTGACTAGATGACCCAAGCCAAATGGTCAGAGTGTATTTACTGCTAATGTTGGCATGTATAACATGCAGCTGTAGAGAAGATATCAGTCTGAGCAGTAGTGTATAAAAACAATCAGGCCCTTATTGCCAACTCAGACCTCAGTTGCCAGTAGGCAGCCATCCACATCAGGGAATAAAATTTAGCTCTTAGCATGCTGCAAGTTTGCTGCATTTCAATACTTTAGAAAAAAAGATGTTAAAAATAAAACAAGATAGAAGTTTCTTGTTCTAAAAATGGTGTCCATTAACAGATATTACAATAAAAATGAATTTATGCTTTATTTTAGCAAAAAAAAAGTGTGTGTTAATTTGATCAGCATTTTAGCATAGTTGTCTGAATTATGATATACACCATAAATTGCTACTATAAAATGTAAGACCTATCATCATAGTATTTTACTTGTAACATAGAGCTTTTCCATTATAATACCGTCCATACTAGGAATCCTTTGCAAAAATATTGTTTTTTAAAAGGAAGGGAAGGAGGTTGGTTGGTATATTAAATGAAATATTAAAAAGAAAAAGAGAACAAAATTCAATGGAGTATAAACTAATCAATATGGCAATAATGAGGATCTTGTTATCTACCCAAAGAAAAATGAAGAAAACTGAGATGAAGGTAGAGATGAATTGAAAAGAAACACCTTAGGACAATAATGGGAAATCTAAATAGGTAGATTCTGAGATGATTTATTTTCAGGAGTTCTCCTGCTAGGTTTTGAAAACTAGCTGTCAATTTTGAAGTCTAATTTTCAAAGGTCTATTTGAAAAAAAAAAATCTAGTGATGCCCACATCATAACTGCTCTACTACTTTTACATCATTTCCTGAGTTGAGGATTGCCAGTTGTGGTAAAGTTAATTTAATGTAATGTAATTTAAACTTAATCACTGAGTAGTGGCACAGTGGTTAGAATGCAGTATTGCAGGCTAACTCACTATTCACTGCCAGGAGTTCAATCCTAACCAGTTCAAGGTTGACTCAGCCTTCCATCCTTCTAAAGTCAGTAAAATGATGACCCAGATTGTTGTGGGCAATATGCTGATTCTTAAATCTCTTAGAGAGGGCTGTAAAACACTATGAAGTTGTATATAAGTCTAAGTGCTATTGCTGTTAATGTCTATTCAGGAAAACTGAGTGGCTTTCAAATCCACTAAAAAAAACAATTAAAATAATACCCACCCACAGGCAGACCAGGCTAAAACAATTAAAACAGTACAAATATATGACAGGAGCTTCACCAATAAATCATATCCACATTAACTTTGGCCTAAAAACTGAATGTCTTAAGGGCCTTCTGGAATTTCAGGAGATAGATGGTTCCTCAGCTGGACATCTTTTACTGGTAGTTACAAACACATCGAATTGCATCCAGAAGCCATTAGCATCCAATGCAGCAATGACACATGGACATGCCTTTGAGTCTGTATCAAAGTCAAGGTTTCATTTGCTTTTTAGGAAAAGCAGTTGCTCTGCACAAGACTAGGAACATAATGGCAGGAAGGGAAAATGCTAGAAAACATTTTACAGTGGTATGTATAAGTCATGTATAGAATACAAAATAGCCAGGAAGAGCAGAGAAATGATCACTTCATGTGGCAGTCTTTTTCACTCTTTCATTCCACAAAAGTTTATTTCTCCCTGAATTTAACTTGCAGTATAGGAAGAATTGTTTCATCTGGTTATGCTATCTTTCATTCTGTAGCTGTAGAAGGTAATAACAAACCTTTTCTGCTCACACCAAGAAAACCTCATTTATGTGTTTATGACAAACAGACATCATTTGATTGATGATTGTTTGATAGATTAATATGACATCAATTTTAGCATCCACCTGGTAGATTTTCTATTATCTTCCAATAATATTGAGTCCCTCCACCTTGCAACTAGTCATTCTTTCTGCTTTCCATTTACCTTACCACCATTATTTTCTAATTAAGAAAATACAGATTATGAAAACTACAATATGGGTAATTATTGATATTTATACCACAAATAAATATATACATTGCAATGGCAAATGTTCTATAAATGTGTTATAAATTTGCTAATGTATGTTAAAGTCATATATTCATTCTTAACATCTTAAAAACCAGATGATTACCATGGAGTACACGTTTTGCTTGCTACTTGCTGCAACTTTGGAAAGCTTTATCTATTTATCTTTCCTTCTGTAGCATAAACTGTGGAGACAATTCAATTTATTGAAGCTACTCTTTTTAGCCAACTAATGGTGTAGTACACTTAACTTGATATGCTATTTGCCACTTGTTCTTAATGAATCTTTGATCAGCTTATACTTAGCTCACAATTTTGCCTGCATGTTTCACTGTCCATGGCTAAAAGGGTAAGAGTTTAATTTCCAAAAGGTCAGAAAGGGAAAACAAATTTAATAGGGTCAATGCACTTGTGAAGGCAGATCACAGATGGATCCTCTTGATTCTAATTCTTTGACTCTGTCGGCCCTTCTTAGGTTTTCCTGATGCTAACACAGAGAGACAAGGAATGAGTGTGTGACCAAGCTCTGCAGTTACCACTGCTTTATTTTTGAGTTGGGTACTTCAGCCTGGCAGAGCCTAAAGATGGTTCTTACTGAACAGTCACCTGCAATCACTCTTCATCCTTCATGCACAAGAGAGGCAATTATAAATGAGGCATCTAGTTTGCAGATTTAATTTGGAATGTGCCACCATCCTTTCTAGACTTGAAATAAATGTATTTATTATACCAGTCACATCTTGAGAAGAAATAAATTGTGGTGAATATTTACAAAAAAAGGCTGAATAGACTTAAACACTTTGTCAAGACTTTGGAACTTCTTGTTACAAGTACTGCTGGAAAAAAAATTCAACCCATCTTTATAGTAACTAAACATATTTCAAAGCTGAAAATCAGAATGACTGCTATCTCAGATTAATTCTGAACTAAAATCTCATTAAATATATGAAGTTGACATAAAACAACATTAACAGAGAATGATTGATTGTATGTTGGAAAAAAATATTGCTCTCCAGAAGCTCTGGGGCTAGACTGTCAGAAAACTTAAGAAAAACGATTAGCAGAGTGTGAGAGCCAAGATCCACATCAAATTAACTCACTGAATTTAATACTGCTTTGATATCACTTTTTAAAAACATAGATATTATTTTAGCATAGCACTAAATCACCCAATTGGTGCAGCACTTTGGTTACTTGAATGAATTCATCATGTCTCACACTGTTCTCCCTTGAAGAATGTGCTATGCACCTTGTACCTTAAGAGACTGCATCCCTGCAATACAGAAGCTGAAGAAATGAAAGGTATTGAAAGCTATAGTAAGGAGTAGAGTTGTGTTCTCAACTTGTGCTTCTTCCTATTTTTTGCTGAAGCATTCATTAATGATTCCTTCTGCTGCTGCTTTCAAAACAACACCAATGAGAAATTGGTGCTTTGTTTCTCAAAGAAAGCAAGTTAAAATACTTCTATCTAGTCTACAAGCAGCCAATATGGTCAGAATGCTTTTGAGATTTCTTTAATCTTATATTCTTGATCCTTAAAAGAAAGGAGGAGACAGAGGCTTAAATCCTCCACTAATACAACATAAACCATTTTGAGACATCCACCCACCCCCCCATAAATCCACTATTTCTGGCATCCAGAATCTCCTTTATCACCATCAATAGCCAAAAAAAAAAGATTGTGTGGATTTTCTTCATTTGAAACAAGAAATGCCCAGAAAGCAGTAGACAAACTTTAAAATAGCTTAGCACATTTTAATAATGCCTTATCTTAACATCATAGCTAGCAAAATACAGGAAATCTTGCATAATCCCATGTAACAAATTGCAGGATTGGCAATGAGTCATTCATAGATTTATATGGAATGGGTGGGGGGACAAGAGAAAATTCAAAATTTTGCAAGGCATAAAAAAGAAAGATAGGTTTGCTAGTCTCAAGCTCATATAATACAGCTGCCTCTCTGGCATTAAGAGAATGGATAAAATTTCCTAACAATAGAATTTCAAATGTAGAAGGAGCAAGTTTAGCCAATGGACTTCACATATATTTATAGTATAAAGAAACAAAAGAAAACAAGAATCTACAGATTAAATGAGAAAATCTGTTAAAAAGTGAAAATCCTTAAAAGCATGTATAAATTCAGTGATTTCCCCACTAACATTGCCATTTAATGCTTTTTATTTCAAGTAAGGAAGATAAAATGTGGTGCAGGATGATCCATAGTGGGTATGTAACAACATCAGCAATTGTTGAGACTAATGTTGAATAAATGTAGTTGAAAATGCTACAATGAAGGAATATGTTGAAGCCCGAGTAAGTCCTCGGACTTACGAATGACAGCTCGGCAACAGCCACGCGCGCCTTAACCAATCAGGCGTGACCTGCAAGTTGCCGGACTTACGAATGACAGCTCGGCAACAGCCAGGCGCGCCTTAACCAATCAGGCGTGACCTGCAAGTTGCCGGGCTGTCATACGCGCGGCTATTGGTCCTTCCGTCTGACAGCTCTATATAAAAAGCTGTCAGACGGAGGAAGGGTGCCGGTCTACTTCTGTTCTTCGTTCTTGCCTGCAATAAACGTTGTTCACTTACGGTTACCTCAGACGCCTCTCGACTGGTTCTTTCCGCGGATCTAACAGAATATTTTATGATAAAAACAAAACTAAAAAAAAATCTTAGTTCTACAAAGAAATACACCCAAACATTCAGAAAAAATTGAATTAAAGTCAAATATATTTTTATTAAGTATGATGCCAGAGAATATAAATGAAAGGCAGCATAATTTAAAAGAGGCATGTTGAAAGCAGCAAGAATCAATCTAGCACAACACATGAAAAGAAAAGCTTTGGAAGACTAAAAGTGAAAAATGTGCAACAATGGAAAAACTGATTATATACAGTATGTGTACACATATCAAGCAATAATTTATTTTTTTACTTATAAAAATTTTATGCTGCCCATCTCCACTACAAAGATTTTTTATGCACAATATATCACATAGTTTGCCTTATTAAGTGACTAAGAATATGGCGTTTGAGTAAAAAGAAAAACTATTGAAAATTAATAATAATTACATTAATAATAGTCCTTGTAATGGACTTGATAGGTAGGGATAAAAACCAAATCTGATCTAAAAATCTGATCCTTATTAATAATCTTCTTCATCCTTATTGGCTCATGTTTTGGTTCTTAGTGATCATTATAATACTTTATCAAGTCATTAATCTCTCAGAGCATCTTACTATTTCAATACCAAACTCTATGTTTCCAGCCATTAAAAATACTGATCTAAAAATAACTTTCATACAGGACAACTCAATGCATAATATTGTTTATTGCTTCAAAACATACCCTACCAATATGTACCAGAGGGCATCTTTAGCATCACCCAATCATGCTGAGATAACCTCAAGTTGGCCCTCACCAATTTACAATGGTACAACAATAATTGGATAACTTGAGAATCTACAAGTCAATAACAAAGATGCTGCCATTATCCCACGCCTATACACAACTATCCTCAAGTGATACACACTAAGAAAAGATGAGCTCAAATTATGAGCTCAGAGTTCAGCTTATATTAATAAATGAATGATGTTTACTGGTTATAGTGCTGGCAATGAATACACTAAACATATTTATAACAGTGTGTAACATTAAGGCATTCAAGTATCTCAGCTTCAGACTCTTTCAGTGCAAAAGTTCATGGTGAGGAATAAATTAGTGATTTATCATTTGGCAGGAAGAAATAGCAGGTAGAGAAATGATGTATGCAGTTAGTCCAACAGAAGCACAATATCTATCTAGTTTCCCACTCATCAATGAAGATAAAATTGTTTGCATTTTTATCAACGGAAGAAATATAGTCCTTAAAATAAATGGGATGCTCATAAATATGCTATTTGGAAAGCAAAATCTTTGTATCAACTTGTTCTTTCTACATTAAAAGGCAATAATGCCAGTAAGGGTCTACAAATACCAACAGAAAGCAATTTAATGTCTATCTCAACAACTATATACATTTTTAACTAAAGAGAATAAGGAAAATATCACTCTTTGATTTTATCCCAAAATGAGTGATCTGAAACAAACAACCTTTCTGCCTCTAATTTAACCAGCCCCTTTGAGCATAAAGAGTAGGGGTCCTTATCAATAGCACAAATGTGTCCACTGGCAGCAGCAAAATATGTAAATGTATACCAAGCTTTTGTGTGTTAGAGATGGTAGCAATGAACCATTGCAGAGATTGACTTTTTGTAATTCTGTTTTCCAGTACTGCTTTCTTGAAAGCACAGTTGCTTTGTGAGGATTTAAGATTTCCATGCCCAGTTCTTTCTCCTGAAATTTTATCTTATAACATTTTTTGTTTTGTTGCTTTAAAAAAATAACAATATCCTAAACCACAGTGGAGACCTTTGTAGTGTATAATTATATATAAAATTGTAGGTTTTCCAACTGATGTTTTTCCAACCCATTGCTCCAATTTTCATTATTTTCACTGTGTTCTTTTCACAATATAATTGGACAGCAATACTAGAAACCTCATAAAGCAGTTTTCATTAGCAGATCAAGTGCCATCTGTTATGTTACTTCAATGTAATAGGCAGAGAGGTAACAAAGGGGATCCATGATTAGGATCTCTTAAACTAATAGCAACCCTGATGGAAGTGACTGCACTGAAAAACAGAATTGACCTCTTAGCCCTGCATAATTTTCTGGATTAAATCCATACTCACTTGACATTATTTGCTCTTTGCGGCAAACTTGCAGTTATCCCATCATCTTTTACAAGCTCCTTTTCTGCAGCATTTTGACTGAATTATTCTTCAGAATTACCTTAGGTGAGGAAGTGATTAACTTTCCTTCTCTTTGAATTTTGAACTCTGATCTTCACTGGTTCTTATTAATTAAAAATATTGGTGGTCTAATTTGAACATCTAGTTACCACCTTAGAACTGTTAAATTGTACCCTTCTTTATCCTACTCCTGAATAACTCTAGTAAAATTTAATCTCAGAAAAATATGCATACAAGTTCAGGGACAAGACTATGTATCATTTCAGTTCATATTTCTATACATTTCAGTTTAAGGGGTCTAATTTCTAATTTAAGAGGTCATGCAAAGTCTCAGTTCAGAAGATGAGAGGAGCACAATTTACATTTGGCATTCTTTCCCATATGCCTACTTTTCAGATATGGTGGATGTAAATTGCCATATTTTCCAATCAAATGAAGAAAATTAAAATTCAGTGATAGGACACTATTAAAGGGAAGACTGATACAACATGCTTTCTATTAGTAGCAAATTGGCACAAGATTCATTGGGCTACTAAGCCAAGATGATAGGAATTCCTCACTACTTTATCTGATAGGTTTGTATGTGTGTATGCATGCACATGGGTACCCATGAACCTGAGTCAGAGCTCACTTCTGGTAAGTTTTTGGATTAATCCTTGCAGCTTTCCTAGCA
This sequence comes from Thamnophis elegans, assembly GCF_009769535.1. NCBI lineage: Eukaryota > Metazoa > Chordata > Lepidosauria > Squamata > Natricidae > Thamnophis > Thamnophis elegans. Next base: position 43,247,382 of record NC_045546.1, read on the forward strand.
AGATTTTTAGAAGCAGTTTCCCATTGCATTCTTCCAAAAGTGAGTGAGAGTGACTGACCCAAAGTCATCCAGCTGATTTTTTTGCCTAGTTGGAACTAGAACCTATGGTTCTAGCCTGATACTTTAACTACCACACCAAATTGGCTCAATATAAATGTCTGGATTGAGTTAAATCTTTCTGCCACATCAGCAATGTCCCTGCTTTTTTCCTTCACATATGCAAACATAAAGCTACTTTATGGAATGCAAAACCAGACATTTGGTCAAAGTTCTTTTCTCCAACATTTTCTTGCCTCTTGAAGAAATTAGATTATTTACTGTATTTTTCGGAATATAAGATGCTCCGGACTATAAAACGCACCTACCTTATTTTGGGAGGAAATCTGCCTTTGTCTCCCAGCATCCATCCAGTATTCATTTCATCCATTCGCCATGGCCTGTTCAGTGCTGCCACAGCCCATTTGCCACCTTCGCCCATTTGCAGCATCCCATTCGCTGTGGTGGCCCATTTGCCACCACCCATTTGCCACCGCCATGTCCTGTTTGCCACTGCCATGGCCTGTTTGGCGTGGCACATTTGCTGCTGCCCATTTGCTGCAGCCTGTTCACTGCCACCACAGCCTTATTTGCCACCACTGATCCCCACCGCCTGGAACTGGCCAAAAATGTGAACGCGGAGGCCAAAAACAGAGCATGTGGTGGCCAAAAATGCGACACGCAGAGGCTGAAAGTGGGGGCCGGTGGGGCTTTGGCAACATTTGATGTATAAGACTTATTACAATTTTCATCCTCTTTTTTGGGTGGGTGGGATATGTCTTATACCCCAAAAAGTATGGTAAATACTGTGATGGCTTTGGAAATCAATGTTACTGGAAAGATGGAGGACATAAGATTATTTTTAATAGTGACCTGCAGACCCTGAACTATTTGACTGTAAGCCAATTAATATAAAAGAAACTTATTATTATTCTATTTAGAACATTGGATATAATTTTCTATGCAAATACTATCTTGGAGTCCTAGTGGACAATCATTTAAATATGAGTCAGCAACATGCTGCAGCTGCCATAAAAGCCAACACAGTTCTAGGCTGCATAAACAAGAGGGATAGAATCAAGATCACATGAAGTGTTAATACCACTTTATAATGCCTTGGCAAGGCCACACTTGGAATACTGCATCCAGTTTTGTTCACCATGATGTAAAAAAGATGTTGAGAGTCTAGAAAGAGTGCAGAGAAGAGCAACAAAGATGATTAGGGGACTGGAGACTAAAACATATGAAGAACGGTCACAGGAACTGTGGATGTTTAGTTTAATAGACAGAAGGACTAGGGCAGACATGATAGCAGTGTTCCAATATCTCAGGGGTTGCCACAAAGAAGAGGGAGTCAAACTATTATCCAAAGCACCTGAGGGTAGGACAAGAAGCAATGGGTGGAAACTAATCAAGGAGAGAAGCAACTAAGAACTGAGGAGAAATTTCCTGACAGTTAGAACAATCAATCAGTGGAACATGAAGGGCTTTCACAACTCCAGAAGTTGTGAAAGCCCCAACACTCGAAGTCTTTAAGAAGATGTTGGATAGCCATCTGTCTGCAATGGTATAGGGTTTCCTGCCTAGGCATGGGGTTGGACTAGAAGACCTCCAAGACCCCTTCCAACTCTGCTATTGTATAAGGATTGTATTAATAGAAACCAGTTTAGAGTTATATAAGCATGAAGGAAATAAATAGAGAAGAAACATAGACTTAAGAAAATAAATATAACATGTAGCCCTTGAGTTGCGGCCACAACTGAGCCCAAAATTTATGTTGCTAAGTGAAATATTTGTTAAGTCAGTTTGCCCCATTTTATGAAAGAGAGAACAACTTAGAACTAAGGAGAAATTTCCTGCTAGTTAGAATAATTAATCAGTGAAACAACTTGCCTCCAGAAGTTGTAAATGCTCCCACACTGGAAGTTTTTAAGAGAAGATTGGTTAACCATATAGGGTTTCCTGTCTAAGCAAGGGGTTGGACTAGAAGACCTCCAAGGTCCCTTCCAACTCTGTTCTTTATTGTACTATAATAAAGATGAAAATGAAATTCAATCCTCATATAATTGTTTCTTCTTCAGCTTTCTAAGTATTAATGTAATGGATTTATTGACATATATTTTAATATAGGTCATCACTTATTTCTACCATGTCACTTAGCACTAAATAATTATCAGACAGCACAGCACAGGTGTTTTGTTTTGTTTTATCTTTTGCTGCTAATATGGACTTGTTCTAATGACTATAAAGTAGAACAACCTTATGCCCATTTATCAGACTCCCTGGCAATGCATTGGTGTCATGCAGATATAATCTGTTACCACTTGTGTGCTCAGATTGTAAAAGTTTGAACTCTTGGAACAGAGTGAGAAAATGAAGAGCAACTTTACCCTGACTTTATATTGTTTTATTCCTTGATTCTGAAATATATTCTGATAGTTTTAAATGCTGTATCCAGTTTTCTTTCCAATTATCCCCCAATGATTCCTTTTCAGTGCAAATGCTTTACATACCTTCTGGGTGACATTGGAGAAAGAACATTACCAATAACATCAGTAAGGCAGGAATGAAATCTTTATGGGGGAGAAACTTTAAATAGTTCTTCTTTTTTCATTAATAGAAGAACTGAATTCACATGGTGTGGCTTCATCTGAATTCCCAACAAATCAATCTCTTAAAGCTACTGGTCTAGGACTAGAAATACTTTATAGAACAGAGAAAAGCCTTAGAGCACAAATCTATATAATAGTCTGTGATGTATAGCAATTGAAAAAGGGACTAGATCAGCCAGAGGCAAGGGGAAATGCAGAGAACAGATAAACATTTTAGGTATAGATGCAGAATGAATAAAACAGACTGGAATACAGCATATGCTTAATCAGTACATTTTGTTATGATTACTCTCTTCTTCATAAAAACGAAAAAGAGAAGCAGTCACAAGGGAGCACAATACATGATGCTTAAAATCCTAGCAGCCTAAATGGAAAGCTTTTAGAAAATACATAATTAAGGTCATTGCAGCTTAATCACAGTACTTTATACATTCAGTGTGGGTTACAGTGCAAATAAAAGGAATGTTTTTGAAAAAGAAGAGGTGACCTGTTAGAGGTAAGAAAAGAATCTCTATTAAATTACAAATTGTCTAAACATTTCATAAGGGAATCTGAATGAGAGCACCTTCTAAAGCCCATGTAAATTTCATTGAGGTGCAATAATAGATTACTCCTAGGATGGAAAGCTATTTAAAAGAAACATCATTTCAGCACTGATAACAGAGTTGAATAGTTCATTGCCTTGAGAAATAAGTTGTATTTCTGAGTCTCCCAGAAGGGCTGAGTTTGGAAAAAATGATAAATGCAGAAGAAAACTCTCTGAGCTACATACAGTGCTGAGATTCAGTTTCCCTGTCACATTTTCTGTTTCCCTCATCACTATCTTCTATATACTTCTAGTCTTACTAAAAATTAAGTTTCCTGAAAGTGAACTCACCTCCTTGCAACTTCAGAAGTATTCACATAAGTCTTTTTTTTTAACACTTATATGGAAATGGTTTGTCTGATTTGATTTCAAGAAAGACTAGACTGAAATTCAGTTTGGGATTAAATCTAGAGTTATCTGCTGTCTTTCAGTATTTCAAACCTTAGGATTTTCTTATGAGTATTTAAATGAAAATATACTTTTGTATACCTTTTAAATCCTATAAGAACAATCTCTTTATTAATAATAAGTATTATTATTTATATTTGACAAGTTAAATATGAGGAAACAAAAAGTACAAAGAGATGCAATAATAAATCAAAAGACAAAAAACCCTAGAATAATCCAATTTATGCTATTCAAGAAAATATTGGAGATTTGGTTGCTATCCCAGGAATTGTACCATTTTGTCTTTCTTTTGTTTGATCTCTTGTATTATTTTGGTATTTTGCTCTTCTAGTTGGATGTATTATTTTATATGTTAAGTTCTTATTTGTAAGCAACCCAGAATAATTTAAAAATCAACCTATTAAATTAACAAATAAAAATAATAGTGTATATGTATGTTTATGTGAACATTAAATTAAAATAAAATATTTTATTTTTAAATATTAACAATCAGTTTTAGATAATTTTCAAAAAATACGAACATTGGGGAAAAAAACCTAATTACATTAGTTGAACTAAGCTAATGATGTTTTCCCCTATGAACTCTGAAACTATTTACCAACAATTTTCAAGGTAGAATTATACCACAATGATAGATTTTCATGAAAGTTTAGTTCATATTTAAGTTTCCTTTCCAACATCAATCTTATATATCTTTCATCTAGAAATTTATAAGATCATATTTTAATACAATCAGCAAAACTGAAAAGAAACCAAATACAGCCAGATAATGCTCAAAAATCTAATTTTTCCCATGTCAAAGGCCTCCTTCACATTTAGTTCAACAACTGTTGCCAAATCTAGTTTACCCAATTGCATTGAAATGCAATGAATGAAAAAGAAAATAAAAGGAAAGGAAAAAAGGCTTTCAATGGCATAAGTCAGCAATACATGTTTGTACTAATTATCTAGAAGATTTGGCCTGTTCTTCAGAATCTATTCTTTCATTTCAGTTGCCTGAAAGTTGCTGTGAGAAAAGTGTTGCACTTATTTCAAAAAATGGAAGCCTTCAGTGGATATTCATCAACATGATTTAAGCAACATACCATGATTAAATTGCTGGCTGCAAAAGGCGTCCATTTAATATTCATTGTTGAATGCAGGTTGTTCAGGGTGACTATTATGATGACCTGTGTCTACATCACTGGACCAAAAATATGAAGATGGCAAATTGGGAACAGCTCATGTATGTGATCAAGAGTGAAGTGAATGTCCTGTGACAACAACCAGTGAGTTTCACATGAGAATGATTGATGAAGTGATTAAAGAAAATTGGCAGATTACTCAAAGGGAAATTGCTGTCAACTTGGGCAATTCATAGGAATAATGATGGGATAATAGTATGTTCCTTGCATGCTGACCAAAGAGATGAAAACTTCAAAAGTTGAAAATTGCCAGCAGTTGTTGTCATCATGCTGTGAGAATGAAGATGAGTTTCTTCAGATAATTGTGAGAATTGACAAAATACAGGTTCATGTTACATAATAACACAGCAACCCACAGAACATCATCAAAATATTTCAACTGCAAAAAATAGTATGTTTTCTTCTAGAATATGAGGTGCACAAACTACAGCACAGTCCTGTAGGCTGAGACTTTATTACCTCATTATGCAAAAGTATTCTGTCAAGAGACCTATTTGTCAATTGAGACTTTTGTATATAGAAATAATAAAAATCAGTCTCTTTTCCTTTTTAGTAAATTTAATAGCAAACCTGTTATGGGCATGGACATCAATAATGAGTCAAGGGTAAGGGGTTGAGGAACAATGAAACATAGTTACCCAACAATCTAAATTCTGCCTATGTTTATCAAAATATCTAATGCAAATAGTTAAGCTAGCTATGCATGACCTGGTGAAGGTCAGACGTGGGAAAGAACTCTTATTTAAAGACAATGAAAGGACTAGTCTCAAAATATACTATTGTTTTATAAAAAAAAGAAAAATTCCTATGAAATCCAGATTAATTATATATCCCTCTGGATTTGTGTGTTTTATACAATATTATTCATTTAAATAACTATTTAGTAATGGAGCAAAGTGTGATAGATGTGGACTTAGAATCTAAAATATTTATCGATCTGTGCGTCTCAAAAAATAGTAAAACAATATAAAAATTCTTTTCTTAGTGTCATTAGTTATTTAAACATTTTGAACTAATAATATGTTGCTGAGTAAGTAAAGACAGCTGCATTTTAGATTGCTCGCAATAAGAAAAGAGATTTTAGGAAAGTCATAGTATTTCAGCTGAATAACTATCTAGCTGGAATACAATCCCTGAGCTGCCAAGATTAGCTGCTTCATTGAACTTTGTTTAATAAGAAGTTTTATGCAAGAAAGCTCCTCATATTGCTCTTCCAACAGAAATATTTTTGTTTTAATTCTTACTAGAACTAATGCACTGATAACATTAAATGACAAAGGTTAAAGAAAAGCAATATTTGATTAAAATCAATTAAGCAAAGTAAGACACATCTTCCTCGGCCATAATCCCATGGAATAAAATCATTTTTTGTGTTGCAAGTTTCATCATGGCAGTATTTGGGAGCTGACATTTCAATGTCCTGACATTGTGCCATGCACCATTTCATTGTAGCAACACCTCGTTGTGCAGCATCTTGAGAATGACATTTCATCATGAACATTGTCTAACACATTCCTTTCTGCACCATCTCATTGTTGACATTTTTGTCATTGATATATTTTTGTCTTTCTAAAATGACACTGCCATCATTGTACAAACAATTAAATTAAATGATATTCATTTGAAATCTCACTGGTGTGGGTACAAATTTAAATCAACCTCTACAACAAAAGGGAAATCAGAATGCATTTCCATGATTAAAATCAATGTGATTGGATAGTTTCCTCTTTATCTCCAAAGCAAATTGCGCTATCATTTCTTAAAATATAAATCAGCATATTTTGAAAATTATGTTGAGAGTAAATGCAGATCATTGACTACAAGTGCTCTCTTTTGTCTAAGAGAGAAAATGTCATTAAGAAAAAAACTCTGTATTGGTTTCAATGTTTGCATTTAAAATTGCTCTTGCGACAATAGTGCTTTTGTCACAGCAGCAATATATTCAAATTAAAGCAAACAGAAACCCACATTTTTGAAGCAATTTGAAAAGAAAGAGTTCATTTTTTTTCTGGATGTGACACTTTCAGATGATCCTTTAAAACACAAATAACCATTCTTCACTGGAAAGGTGTAAGGGTTTCAGTTGTAAGGAAATACTATAAGAAAATATGTACATCCTTTCAGATGGAAAACGTAGCTCCAAATAATCCAACTTGTCAAAGTCCATTCTGAACATTATTTTAAAGTGGTGCAGCAAGACATTAGATACTTATACAAATTCTTTTGTTGCCTTTCTTTAAGCTGTTCCTATTACCTATAACTACGGTAGGTGGTAAGAAATCTTGCTGAATTCCAGCTGCGGTTGTTCTCAGAAGTTGCATGTCCACATACTGTATCTGGAGTTGTAGTCCATATAGCTGTTAGTAATTCTACCTGTTGAAATAGATACAGCTAAAGTGTTGAAAAAAATGTGGCTGTCTGAATATGCAAGAAAATTTGAATATGATACCAAGAAGAAAAAGAGCCTATTTTTTCTATAGAAGAAGGGACTGCTGCTGTGTTGGTAAGGAAAAGAAGAAACTTAGATATTGAAATTAAAGACTTTTGGAAAGGGAAGAAGAAGATACAATAGTTGGCAAAGCAAGATGGATTTTAGATAGCATTGGCTTTTGTAGATGTGGTGTTGTTGATTCTGCTGCGTTTCCCCCCCCTAATTCCAGGAGAGCTGAAAACAAGATTTTTGAAGTGGAGAAGAATCTGAAGACACATAGAAGGAAGAGTGATATGAGACAACTTAACCCAAACCCTGTATTCATTGCTTTATTGTTGCCAATTATAGTGAGTAAAAAAGCCTGCAGAAGTTGCAACAAATTACTTCCTGATAACAAAACTGAGTGCTTAACTTTGATACAGTATGTGACATTAATAAAAAGGGGGGGAAGGGTCACAAGAAGGTATGCTGCGTGCTAGAAGCTATGAGTCCATGTGACAGGAACAGTATGATGACAGAAGTGATTTAATTTGATGTGGAACGTATTTATCATAGCTGGCTTCTTCCATGGGAGCTTTTTTTGTCTTCACTTTATTAAAAGTTGTTTGAAGTATCATGACCTTGAAGGCTAAAATGGTAGGACTTTCCTCAATGGGAATATTATTAGATAAAAGTTTCAGAATTACCCCCTATTAATTTCAAATGCATAGGAAAGATTGAAAAAGACTTGACTGTCATTTAACAGCAAGTGTCAAGGGATTAAACTATTTTACTCCTGACTTCATTTTTAGCTCTCTAATTTGGCTGTTTTATACACTTAGTACTAGTGTTTGTTTCTCTGGTTTAACAGGGATTTCAATTAAAAAAACCTTTTTCATAAGAATTGATCTATAGAATTGCCAATATATACACCGTATTTTTCGGAGTATAAGACGCACCTTTTTTCCTCAAAAAGAGGCTAAAAATCTGGGTGAGTCTTATACACTGAATACAGCATTTTTTGCCTCCCGAAGCCCCGCCCCTTCACCAAAATGGCCGTGCATACCCTTATGGAGGCTTTTAGAGAGCTCCTGGGGGCTGGGGAGGGCATAAATGAGCAAACAATGGGTCGCTTCCCCCCCCCAGCCCCCAAGCAGCACTCTATAAGCCTCCTAAAAGGTTATGTATTTATGTTATGTCTGGATTACTGTAACACGCTCTACATGGGGCTGCCCTTGAAGAGTGTTCGAAGACTTCAGTTAGTCCAGAACGCAGCCGCGCGAGCAATTGTGGGTGCACCCAGGTACACCCACATCACACCTATCCTCTGCGAGCTGCACTGGCTACCCATTAGTCTCCGGACCCGCTTCAAGGTGCTGGTCATCAACTATAAAGCCCTACATGGCATCGGACCTGGGTACCTGAGAGACCACCTCCTGCCGATTACCTCCCATAGACTGATTAGATCTCACAGGTTAAGTCTCCTCCGGATTCCATCTGCCAGCCAATGTCGGCTGGCGATTCCCCGGGGGAGAGCCTTCTCTGTTGCAGCTCCAGCCCTTTGGAACGACCTCCCCGTGGAGATCCGGACCCTTGCTACCCTTCCGGCCTTCCACAAAGCCACCAAGTCCTGGCTGCTCCAGCAGGCCAGGGGGCTTGTGAAATATCCAGCCCCACGGTAACTGTGAATGTTGTGTATTTTAAAGTGTTGTTTTGTTTATTTATCCCCTTCCCTTGTTTATTGTAAGCCACCCGGAGTCCTTCGGGAGTGGGCAACATACAAGACCAATAAACTCAAACTCAAACTTTTTGACAAGAAATAGGCCCATTTTCACGAAAAATCGGCCATTCATTTTTTGCTCGATTTTGTTCCCCCCCCCCCCCAGGAGCACTCTGCAAGCCCTCCCAAGGCTATTCATGCCTTTTTAAAAAAAAACAGGCCCATTTTCACAAAAACGGGCCATTTTGGAGAGGTTTGCAGAGTGCAAAACCTTTTTTTCTCCTTTTGGAAAGCTCTTTAACTGATAGATGAGAATTACATTGATCAAGTGCTGTGCCAGCAGAAACAAAGTCTTAGATTCTGCAGATTGTCAGCGATTTGCTTCTCCAGCACATGGATAAATACACCTGGAAACATCTACCTACCTACCTACTCTCTCCTAACCTATCTACTGTATTTCTCTGTCTCTCTATCCCTCTATCTACCTATCTACCTACCTACTCACTCTCTCTCCCTACCTATCTACCATATTTCTCTCTCTCCCCTCTATCTACCTACATACCTACCTACTCTCTCTCCCCCTACCTATCTACTGTATTTCTCTCTCTCTCTCTTTCACTCTCTCCCCCTCTTTCTACCTACGTGCCTACATACTCTCTCTCTCCCTACCTATCTACTGTATTTCTCTTTCTTTCTCTCTCTCTCTCTCTTTTTCTCTCTATCCTTCTACTTACCAACCTACCTACTCTCTCCCTCTCCCTACCTATCTATTGTATTTCTCTCTTTCTCTATCTCTTTCTATTTCTCTCTCTCTATCTCTCTCTCTCTCTCTACCTACCTACCTACCTACACACACCTACCTACCTGATGTATTTCTTTCTCTGTCTCTCTTTCTCTGTCTCACTCTCTCTCCCTCTCTCTCTCTATCCCCTTATCTACCTAACTAACTAACTAACTAACTAACTAACTAACTAACTAACTAACTAACTACTCTATCTCACACCCTACCTACCTACTGTATTTCTCTCTCCCTCTCTATCCCTCTATTTACCTACCTACTTTTATTATTATTTTGCCTCTTCAAAGCCTTGGTGTGTCTTATACTCCGTTGCATCTTATACTCCGAAAAATACAGTACTTAAACTTTAATACATTACACGTTTGGGGAAAGTAGATTTAAGATAGATAACAAGTTACAATTTTGATGATTATGTCCTTTCACTATGTGACAAAATCTGTGATACAAAGATAATACGTATACTTTTGCACTTGTAAGCTTCAACATTTAGTAAGGAAAGAAATAATTCAACTTCTATCTAAGACTCAGTTTTCAAATATCGAAATCAAGAGGTCTCAGTGGTACAAAAGTGCTATTAAATATGAGGAATTGTTACATATTATCATGCTTTCTAAGAAAGGATTATATTTTACATATGCCTTTCTGAACTACTTAAAAAAGAAAAAAAATCTCACCATAAACTTTTCTTAGAGAAAACGTGCTTCACTTTCTGTTGCATTATCATATTTTCAATAATTTGATTTGTGTCTTCAAGTTTTTTCTATTCATATTGTAATTTTTAAAAAGATATGACAGAACTTTTGACTCCCAATGCAGATTTTAATATGGCCATAATTCTTTTTTTCTTTTAATGACCCTGTAATCCCTTTGATCAGAATGGAGTCAGGACAACTGAATTTCCTTTGCAAAAAAAATGTATCAGGGAAGCACAAGTACGTATACTGCAAACCCATGAATGATGAGTGAGCCAGAATATGACTGACATGAAACTATTGAAGCGAGATTATTTTGTTTGATAACCTTCTTAGGTTGCCAATTTTGCTCAGTTAATCAGGAATATTAGTAGCAATGGCACTGGCTTCAAAATGGTGGCCATACCTGGGCAATCATATTCCCTCTTAACATATATTACACACATTGCATGTTGATAAAAGGGCAAAGATTTGATCATGCCATAACTGCCATTTTAATAGAATAGCAGAATAAGAGTTGGAAGGAACTTTGGAGGTCTTCTAGTCCCAAACCCTGCTCAAGCAAGAAACTCTATACCATTTTAGACAAATGGTTGTTCAATCTCTTCTCCAATGTCGGAGCATCCACAACTTCTGGAGGCAACTCATTCCACTGATTAATTGTTCTGTTAGGAAATTTCTCCTTAGTTCTAGGTTACTTCTCTCCATTAGTTTCCATCCATTACTGTCTTGCCTTCAGATGCTTTGGAGAATAGATTAATCTCCTCTTCCTAGTGGCAACCCCTCAAATATTGGAACATTTCTATCATGTCACCCTTAGTTCTTTTTGTCATTAAATGACATACCCAACTCCTGCAACCATTCTTCATATGTTTTAGCCTGCACTCCCCGAATCATCTTTGATGCTCTGCACTCTTTCAAGAGTCTCAATATCTTTTTTTATATTATGGCAATCAAAACTGGACACAATAATCCAAATGTAGTGTTAGAGGGGTGTAAAGTGGTATTAACATTTCACGTTATTTTGATTCTATTTCTCTGTTAATGCAGCCAAGGACTGCATTGGTTTTTTTGGCACACAGCTGACTCATATTTAAGTGATTGTCCACTAGGAAAATTTTGAAGAGAAGGATTATCTCTGTGGATGCTCCTCCAGCTAGGCCAAATTCAATTTGAAGGTAGACCTATTAAAGGTCATTCTGCAGCTCATGAACCTGCTGAAAATGTGGCAATCTAAGAATTCATTTCTATGTACAAGGCAGTCGACTGGAGTCTTAAAATTTATTCCAAGGGCATTTTAATCTAATTTAATATGGACACTTCCAGAGCTTGTCATTCTGTATCTTGCCATTACTTCTGAAATAATTAGAACCATGCATTTTGACATTTTAAGTCTTCATGTAGTATTTATAATTGTTATAGCTCCTAGCCAAGAGAACTACTGAAGTTGCTATAAAAAAGATTTTTTTAAAAAATAATCATAAGCTTGCAATTCTTAGAAAAAAATCACAAGCATGTTTCAAATTAGTTTAAACCTACTATCTTATTTTTCTACTCCCTTTTTCTGTGAATTCTATTGTGGAAGCTATTGAAAGAAATAGGTATAGCACCAAACTCTGGAAATCACTGCAGGTATTTTGAATGGAGCAGAATGTTGTTTGCTAAGTGCAGGTGGGGGGGGGGATCACTTTGGTTCTGGAATAGATGAGCCATTAGTAGATGTATTGGTGCTAAAATAATCACAGAACTCTAAGTACGTTTTAAGTAAGGAGGAGGAAAGCATAGCAAAAGGCAACATTGACAAATTATTCTAAGTGGCCTTCTATCACTTTATTGCTGAATGAACTCACAATTTCAATTCTTTTAGTGTTGAACTTTAAAAGCTATAAGGAGCAATAACATTAATAAATGTTCTTTATTGTTCTAAAGAAAATCCATCAGGTCCTGGTACTCGTCATTTACTGTACATTGAAAAACATTGATCTCATCAACAATCAAAGGAATGACTAATAATAGTTTTGTAAATCATCTAATAAAATCTAAAAGCCTATCAGATAAGTTCTCACATTTATTATATTATTATACATTTTAAAATTGAAAATGTATATTTTGAGGAGACCAATTTATCATATTCCCATCTTTAACAATGTTTATTTTTTCTTCATATAATTTCCAAAGATCCTACTAATATTTTCTCAGTGTTTTTGTTATAGTCAATATATTGAAATATTTCATAGTGGATCTGAAATATCACTTACTTCAGTATCATTCAGTGGAGATTTATGGAAATAGCAAGATCCAGATGGTTTAATAAGCTGTTATAGTTGCATATTTCAAATAATTGGGCTGTGATCTTATATTTGATAAAATCTCTTGAAATAATATTTAGGAAATCAAAGTAATGAAGACACATTTTGGATGCACAGGTAAATGACAAGAATGTACAAATGTCAACCATTGATCAACTCTACGTATGTTCTAGTTGTACTAATAATCTTACAAATTACTGTCTTTATGGTTGGAAATATTGCTAATTTATTATTTAAATTTTAATTAAAATCTCTCCCCCAATAATTTGATTGCAACATATATGAACTAAATAATAAAAAATACTCATGAAACATAGCAGAGAGCAAAAATTGTGTGAATGCAAGACTAACCTTCTGCAGATAGATTATTGCAAAGCAATTTACTAGTTGCTTTTCAACTATGATAATAAAAGAATAAAAATATTCTAATTTTGTATCCGAATAAAGCACTATGCCTCGATGGGTTTCCTGTAAAGATACAACATTTATTCATTTATTTGCCCCTACATCAATCACACTGTAATGGTCATTGTTGATACAATCATGTGAAAAAGTAACACACCCTTTTTGAGTTTAATAGTTTTGCATATTAGGACAGAGTAAAAACTCATCTAGTCCTTAGCAATTCTTCAAAATAGGTAAATACAGCCTCAGATGAACAACATGACATATTACACATAATCATTTATTTTACAAAAAGAAAGCCAAAATGAAGAAGCCATATGTGAAAAATTGAATACATTTTATGTAGGCATGAAATCCTCCTACCTTTGCTACTAGTTTGGAACCGGAAGCACACACAGTGCTTCTGTGCATGCACAGAACATTCTGCACATGCACAGAACATTCTGGGCATGCACAGAACATTCTGCACATGCACAGACCCTTCTGCACATCCGCATAGTGTCTGTGATGATGTCTGGGCAGAGCCTCCCACCACTGCCGCTACTGGTTTGCCTGAACCTGGGCAAACTGGCAGAATACCATCTCTGATTTTATGATTCAATAATGTGAGGAACCACCTTTAGCAGCAATAACTGAAGTATTTGTTTTCTGTCTCTCACATTGTTGTGGGGGACTTTTGGTCCACTCTTTTTTACAACATTGCTTCAGTTCTTTGAGGTTTATGCTCATCTGTTTTTGCACAGTTCTCTTGAGGTCCTGCCATAGCATTTCAATTGGGTTGATGTCTGGGTTTGGACTGGACCATTGCAACACCTTGATTCTTTTTTTTTTCAGACATTCTATTATAGATTTGCTGGTGGCTTGGGGTCATTGTTCTGTTGCATGACCAACCAAGCTTTAGATGTCAGACAGGTGGCTTCACATTTGAGTCTAGAATACTTTGGTATACAGAAGAGTCCATGGTCGACTCAATGACTGCAAGTTGCCTAGGTCCTGTGCTTGCAAATCAATCCCAAATAATCATCTCTCTGCCACCATGTTTGATGGTTGATATGAGATGTTTGTGTTGATGTGTGCTATATTTGGTTTTCCCCAAACATAACACTGTACATTATGGCCAGATATCTTCACTTTACAATACAAGACAATAAAATAGCAGAGTTGGAAGGGACCTTGCAGGTCTTCTAGTCCAACCCCCTGCCTAGGCAGGAAACCCTATACCGTTTCAGACAAATGGCTATCCAACATCTTCTTAAAGACTTCCAGTGTCTTTAAGAACAACTTCTGGAGGCAAGCTGTTCCACAGATTAATTGTTCTAATTGTCAGGAAATTTCTCCTCAGTTCTAAGTTGCTTCTCTCCTTGATCAGTTTCCACCCATTGCTTCTTGTTCTACCTTCAGGTCCCTTGGAGAATAGTTTTATTCCCTCTTCTTTGTGACAACCCTTGAGATATTGGAACACTGCTATCATCTCTCCCCTAGTCCTTCTTTCCACTAAACTAGACATCTCCAGTTCCTGCAACTGTTTTTCATATGTTTTAGTCTCCAGTCCCCTAATCATCTTTGTTACTCTTCTCTGCATGCTTCTAGAGTCTCCACATCTTTTCTACATCGTGGTGACCAAAACTGGATGCAGTATTCCAAGTGTGGCCTTACTAAGGCGTTATAAAGTGGTATTAACACGTGATCTTGATTCTATCCCTCTGTTTATGTAGCCTAGAACTGTGCTGGCTTTTTTGGCAGCTGCTGCACACTGCTGGTTAATATTTAAATGGTTGTCCACTAGGACTCCAAGATCCCTCTCACAGTTACTACTATTGCTACACTTTGGTCTTTTCTGTTCAAAGGACAATGTTCCAGAAGTCTTGTGATTTGTTCAGATGCAATTTTGCAAATGTAAGCCATGGTACCATGTTCTTTTTAGAGAGAAGAGGTTGTCTCCTGGCAATCCTTCCAAACAAACAGTAATTGTTTAGTCTTTTTTTAATTGTACTGTCCTGAACTTCAACATTTAACATGCTAAATCTATACCATGTATGGGTTCTGGGAAGTCGGGGGGGGGAAAGGAGGTGGGGGGTCAGGGGGGAGGGAGGGGGGAGGGAGGGATATATATTAGGCTAGACACAATGTGTTAGATCTCAATGCAATGTGACTTTACATGTATACTGTTTTTCTTTAATTTTTCTTTAAAAATAGGATAAGCCAAGTACATTAACATATGGTGGAAATACACCAAGGGGAGGAGGAGTAGGAAAGAAGAAAGATGGGTAGAGAGGGATGGGAGAGAGGGTGGGGGGAAGGTGAAAAGGAAGGGGGACCGGATCTGGAGAGAGGAATGGTAGAGGGGGAGGGGAAGTAGGGTAGAGGGGGATGATGGAGGGAAGATAGAAAGTAGGAGGGTGGTGGAAGAAAGAGGTGTATGGAGAATAGAAGAGGTATATTGGGCTTTTATTTTCTGGGGCATTGTTGACAAGAGGAATTGATGCAATTATTG
Source organism: Thamnophis elegans (assembly GCF_009769535.1). NCBI lineage: Eukaryota > Metazoa > Chordata > Lepidosauria > Squamata > Natricidae > Thamnophis > Thamnophis elegans. The sequence continues at coordinate 43,263,037 of NC_045546.1, forward strand.
TTTAATACTGTATGGTGTATACATGTGAGTGTATGAAAATGAAAATAAAATATACTAAAAAGGAACATTTAACATGCTAACTGAGGCCTTGGATTCTTGGATTTTTTTTTGCAATTTTTCTGATTATTGCACAAACTGACTTTGGGATGAATTTGCTGAATTATGATTGGACACTCTAAATTAACACACTGTTAACTGGTACAAATCATATTTGATGCCAATAGGCAAATGTTTATTTATCTATACAAAAAGTGATTACCATTGTTGTATGTGTACTAGATTTATGATTTAGGTATTCTAATCCACAATATATTTCTAAAATAATTGCAGGTGGCATAATAACAAATAATTGCATTATTACAATTATTACATATACCAATTTATAATAATTAATTTTTACTAACATACTACCAAGTTTTCTTGGGTATTTATTATTTATTTGTTAAAAAAACACTGAGTTGAATAAATAATTGGAGAATGCCTTTTGGTGTAAACTATTTTACATGGAAACAATTTTTGGAGTATAATTTCAGAGATGGAGTTGTACAACTGAAATGTAGTTTTTTTCTTAATATAAAATATTAAAATTCTACTTTTCAATGTTATCTTAAATTAACTTAGCTCTTATTCAACAGGAAATTACTGCAATTTATTTATTGCTGCTTATATTGTGATTATTAGATGATTTTAAAAATGGCCTGCATGTTCTTAAATGATATAAAGAACTAATGAAATATTGAAGATTCTTATCTAATCTATTTAATAGTATAGTGTTTGCTAATTTCTTTGAGTTTATTCATTTCATATTTTTGACACTTTTTTGTTTCTCCCTTGTTTGTTTTTTTCTTTCTTAAATATTTAATAAAACTATAATAAAAATAAACAATGGGAAACTGTTTTAACTTCAGATTTCAACAGAACACTGATTCAGCAAAAACAATATTCTTGACTTAATGGACTTGACTGCATTTATTTAGAACATGAATGAGGATAAAACAAGTATAAGATTAACTCCTTATTCACTGCAATGTCAATATAAAACACTTTAAATCAGGTGTGTCAAACTTGTGGCGCCAAGGCCAGATGCGTCACACACTGGCTACCCCACCTCCACTTTAGCAAAGGGGGGAAAATGTCATGATACATTATGTGACGACATAGCAATAGCAGTTAGACTTATATACCACTTCATATGGCTTTCAGCCCTCTCTAAGCAGTTTACAGAGTCAGCATATTGCCCCCAACAACAATCCGGGTCCTCATTTTACCCACCTCGGAAGGATGGAAGGCTGAGTCAATCCTGAGCCGGTGAGATTTGAACAGCCGAACTGCACAACTGCAGTCAGCTGAAGTAGCCTGCAGTGCTGCATTTAACCACTGCGCCAACTCGACATGAGTTTGACACTCTTGCTCTAAATGCTCTACAGATCATGATGATATGACCATGGGGATGCTGAGTCAGGCAGAACTCCAGGAACTGATGATAACCAGCATTTGTTCAGCACTTTCCTTACTTTGAACACCAATGAATGATCGATCATAGGTCAAGAACTACATGTATTTATTCAGACATACTGAAGATTCCACAGGGTTCATACACTTTTAAACACCATTGTATGTTAGAAGACTAACACTGTTTGAAGGGAATGCTAAAATAATGTGAGAGACATTGACTGATAAGTAATTTCATCATCTGGTAATTAGCTATCCTAAAAGGAAAATTTGTTAGACACCTGTAATGTCTGTCAACTTGAACTGTACTTGAATTGAGAAACCGGATCCTATCATACATTATTTTAACTATCAAGAGATATGTAGAAGAAGAGAGAGCAATACCTAATAAGAATTCCTGAATGGGATGTATTCAGAATCTAGTCTAGTGAAAGCATGGATAGGAGCTTAATGTCTTGATTAGGTGAGCATTCAAGCCAGCTGTTCACATCTATTAAAAAAGGAAAACAAAATATTATACAAGAAATGTATAAACATTGTAAGTTTTACAAGTATTAGTAACTTACTCTGCTTGTCTATAAACTTTCTAAATCCCCATTCACAAAGAACATTAATTGTTTATTGATCTCACTACTAACAATGTTTCACTCATTATGCAGTAGGGTTTAGAAATGTGATTTAAGAGCAATAATGGATTCACATATCCATAAAATGTATGGTTCTGTTACTATTTGTCATAATTAATCAGAACCCTAGTTTATTGCTGCTTTTCCCCTGGCTCCATATTGGCAATGTGCTGGTTTAATAGAATATTTCTGAAAAACTATTTCTTTGTGGATTTTAACTGTATTTTCACAGAATAGAACATGCTAAGTAAGGGCTTACTCACACTGTCAGGTTTCCTATCATAAAGATGAGCCAGCAACCAATTTCTTAAGGGCAACACTAAATTATGTTGCCACTTACTCAATTCTTGCCCACTTGCACACTGTATTGGTTCTACTTTCAAAGTTTTGTTTCGTTCTTTTGTTTTGTTTTTCTTCACAGAAGTGGTGTTTTTGTTTCCTTACGTGCAGCTGTCTGGGTTTCCTGCTTCATTTCCGTTTCTTACAGATCAGACTCTGAATTTTGGTTACTTTATAGAAACAGAAATGCCCTCTTCCTATGTTTTCAGGGCTAATTCTGAATAGCATCTGTTGCAGGGTTTGCAACAGTTTTTTTTCCCCATGAGCATAATGATTACACTTATCTAACATGTACATTTGTTCTATCCCCCCTTCACGGCTCTTAACAAATGGCAAGACGAATAAACTTAAAAGGAACTTTATTTATCAGTTCTCAGTTCAAACTGGCTTCGAGCCCCAAAATAACAGAAATGCAGTCTCTTTCAAACAGATAACAGAATATAAAACAACTCTTACAAGCAATGCACTTCTTCCAAAGTCTCCACGAATCAGGGTTACATGAAACACCAAAGCACTTATCCAAGTGTATCAAGCAATGTTGTACGAACCCAGGAACGCACGAAGGAACGTTGACTCCTGCGACTAGGGCATGGCAGCATCCGTCCTTTTATCTCCAAATCTGCCCCAAGCCCCAGCTGCATAATGAATCTTGTATCCCGAAAAGACTCACAGCAGACATCTGCTGAGTCACAACAACATTATTGTAGTTTGAAAACCAGTAATGTTTTAAAAAATAATTTTCTATCAATTTAGGCTCTGTTTTTCTTTATTTCACTATTTTATCATTTATCCGGTCAATAAATAGATCTGAAAAATGATTAAGAATATCTAGTAGGGCTATTATTTTGTTTAAAAATGCCCCAGGAGAATATGATAAGGCTAAGTAAAAGAAAAGCAGTTACCATATTTTTCAGAGTATAAGATGCAACTCCCCCCCCAAAAAAAGAGGGTGAAAATCTGGGTGCATCTTATTCACTGAATGCAGCATTTTTGGCTTCCAAAAACCCTGCCCCTTCACAAAAATGATTATTGCAGAGGGTTTGGAAGGTCTGCAAAGCACTCCTGGAAGCTGGGGAGGACAAAAACAAGTGAAAAACAGGCCATTTTTGCCCCTTGCAGCCCCCAGAAGCACTCTACAAGCCTCCCAAAGCCTATGCATGCCTGTTTTATTTTATTTTTTTGCAAAAAGTGGGCTGTATTTTTGCTCGTTCCCCCGCCTCCAGCCACCACTCTACAAGCCTCTCAAAGCCTACGCATGCCCTGTTTTTTTGCAAAGAAAATGGGGCCTTTTTTGCATAAAATGGGCCATTTTTGCTCATTTTTGCCCCCCCCCCCCCAGCAGCACTTTGCAGGCCTCTCAAACTCCGTGCATGCCCCATTTTTCACAAAAAAAAACAAGATGTGCAGAAGGTCTGGGAGGTCTACAGAGTGCAAACCTCCCTTTTAAATTTACCTCTTCAAAATCCTGGTACGTCTTATACTCCGGTACGTCTTATAGTCCAAAAAAATATGGTACTTGAAAGAAAAGTTTCTGCTATGTCACAGACATGTTTCCTTTTCAAAAAATACCTCCCCTCCTTGGCTTGGAACAATGATGGGTATTCTAGGACAGAGGCCCTCCATCTTTTTGGGCACCAAGGACTGGTTCTGTGGAGAGAGGTTTTTCCATGGACTAGAAGGGGTGTGCTGTTTGCGTCCCATGGGGCTTTGCTTGTTTGTGTGGCCTCATTTCTGGCTTGCTGTGAACTACACTTTATTTTTTGTTTTCCTAAGGTTGACTTCTCCATATTTTTTAAAATAATAAATACATTAGAGTGTTATAATCAGGATTGTTTCTGTCCTTTGTATTAATGTGACTGGCTGAGAGTTTTTGGAGTCACATGTCCATAGGCTTGTCCATCACAATCTGTTGGACATATTTCCCACTACAGAAGGTGTTCTTTTGCATTTAAATTAACTGGCATTAGTGCATGATTTTAAATGCAGTGAACAGCAGATGAAATATTGAGCTGAAAGATGGTGAGCTGTTTGAAATGAGGTAATTCATTACTGTTTAATAAAGCAGAAGGCAGATAATCATTGTGATGGTCCTAAATAATGACAATGGCAGCAATTCAGCTACTGCAGTTCTCACATAAGTACCAACCATGTTAGACAAGTATTACAAAGTTTTCAAGTTCATGGCTTAGAGCAACTTTGTAGATTTGAGTGCAAGATAGATTCCTAGAGACTAGAGTGACAAATAGTTACTTATCTTTCAATTCTGAAAATGGAAGTTGAAAGTTAAGTGGCAACATAAAGCAAAGCACCTCTGGGATTGGAGCTCCAGCCAAGGCTAGACCGAAATGACAGAAAATCATTGAGAACTGAAGGCATTAAAAGGTCAGAAAGAAATTGCGATCATGCCCTGTTTGATCATTTTATCAGTTGGTATTTTTCTGTGCTTTTGAATAAACAATAGATTATTTCTCTAACATAACGCCCTAAGCACTGCAATTAGAAGAGCTAGGAATTTAACACCGAGTTCTTATTTGGAACTCAAAGTGGGTGTATGCATTTTATGGGAATGTCTAAAATATAATTGGCCAGATAACACAACAAAGTTTCCTATTACTCCAACTAATGAGCTGGACTTCTATTTTCTCCTTCCTGAATTCTATTTCTTCTACATCTTAATAAATTGAGATGATGAAGAGTTCTTGAAAATAACTAAATTAAATACTTTATTTCATGTTTGGAAAAAGAAGAGATTATCAAAGTGTTCAGTTTTTTAGAAGATTTGGACAATTGAGTTAGGGCAGTGTTACTTTAAAAGCCATTGTTGCCTTTATATGATATTTAGCATCTGTACTGTTGCTAATATTAAACATGTTACTTATTAATACTACGTATATGTCATTGTATGAATTTTTATGAAACAAGAAGTAACTTTTTATGTTTTTTTGAATAGTGGGGAACATGTAGTTTTATGGAATAGTTTTAAATTTTCATCAAAAGAAAATACCTCCGTATTTTCATATACTGTATATATTTCATTTTTTAATAGGATCTCCTTAACAAGAATATGCTACATAAATATCTTTTACTTTCACCACTGAAGGCAGCACAGGCTGAAAAATCTTCATGCAGGATGTAAAAGAACCAAAACATATACGACAACAACAGTGGATAAATTATTCAGATATATAAATATTTCACATACATCACATCAATACTGAATATATCTTAGATAAGTATACTTGGAATATATTTTAGCCTAGCCATTTACAATACAACAAAGCCCTTTCAGAGATGCAAAAGGGCTTTAATAATTCCAATCTTTAAAATGTTAGACTAAATAAAAAATAAAAATCATGACAGTTGAAAACAAATGAAATTAGCAAGGAAACCTCAACTTCCCCTTCCCCAAAAAACCAAACGCCAAAACATTTCTTCCTTCTTCCAATTCCATTGTCTCTGAGCATGACTGTAAGTTCTAATTGTTTAGGAGCTGGTTACAATATTAATTCTATATGCAAAGGGAATACAAATCAGTAAAAGGTGTGTTTAGCAAATCTGCAGAATTCTAAATTGCCTATTTTCTCTCTTGTTTGTACTTCTGCCTGCTATAAAAATATAAATTCTTGTACTCCAGACAATACTCTATATTCAGCGGTGGGATTCCAAATCTTTTCCTATCTGAGAGTGCACTTCGCGCACGTGCGCAACACCCTAAGGCCACCCTCGGTGTCAGTGCTGGTGAGCTGAGCTGTTGTTTAGCTCAGTTGAGGCATGTCAATCCACTCTGCTGCACAAATCAGCTGAGCTAACAAACAAGGGAATATAGGACAGGAAACAGTGGGTAAAGAAGAAAGGGCAGGGCCAACCAGAGATGGTATTTGTCAGTTCTCCGAACTACTCAAAATTTCCTCTATTGGTTTGACAGAACCAGTCCAAACAGGCTGAATACCACCTCTGTCTATATTCCAAACAAATCCTATGTCTTTGTAACTGGTACTGGACATTTTAAAAGTGCAAATTTGTGATCTTCTACTTAATCTTATTTTGGTAGCCCCAAGTAGCCCTAATAATAGTAGTTAATTAATTAATGTATTCAATACCTCAGATTTTTCTTGTGGTACTTGTAAAATGGAATGACCAAAGGCCACTCTTTTTGGGACTGTCCAAACAGCACTTTGCTATTTCTGGAATATCTTTAATTTTTTGAGAGAGTTAGTAAGTCAGCATGAGAAATATTCATGTGTAATATGTTGATAGGAAGTTCTCTGGCCTTTTATCCCTGGCCTATGTTCATATCTCTCTTTCTCTCTCTTGCTGCTGCTGCCTGCCTTTTCTCCCGTTTTGCCAATTGATTGTTTTGATATCAAATGATGTTTCATAAATATATAAATCAAGATAAGTTTGTGCTAGCTGAGTAGTATGTGTGTTTGCTTTGATCTGGATATGGGTACTGACTGAGAGTGTGCTGGATGCATGTTAAACTCGAAATTACTCAGGGTAAATTTTCAGCAGTTAACTATAGAGATAATCTGTATTGTATCTATATGGTAGAATTAAAATACTGTAAGATTATTAATGCTTTGCAATGTGGTTCGAATTCATCAAAGTGGTGAATATTGACTTCCAAGGGTCAATTGAACTATCCACGAGTGCGTTGTTGTTGTTGTTGTTGTTGTTGTTGTTGTTGTTGTTGTTGTTATTCACAGTACTATTAGAATGGTATTTATGAAATTATTTTCATGTAATATTTGGGGATGAATGAACAATCACAAATTTCATGAAGCAGTCAATGAACTGAGTAGCTTTGGGTCTGTGCTCTAAGATAAAATAGATAATTTAAATAGGATTCATAGCATGGATATATATATATATATGGATATATGGATATATGGATATATATATATATATATATATATATATATATATATATATATATATATATATATATATGGATATATGGATATATATATATATATATATATATATATATATATATATATATATATATATATATATATATATATATATATATATTCTCTTCAGTTGTTCACTTTCAGGAACAATGTATTAGTATGCTTTTTATAACAATATTAACAGGCTATTTCAAATGCTTTTAAAAATGTTATCCCTTTACAATACATCTGGTGGAACCCAGAGAAAGGCCTTCTCCATGGTGGCTCTCATCATCTGGAACATCATGCCTCTGGAAATTAGACTGGTCCCCACTCTGACACTCTTTCTTCACAAAGCCCTGAAGACATGGTTGGAGAGCCCATTAAATGACTGATAAATGTTATGTTATTGCCAGAGGATGGGAGGGTATTATTTTATTATTATGGTATTATTTTTATTTCTTTTATATTGTGTTTATATTTTCTGTAAGCCACCTTAAGTCACCATCAGCAAGTAAGTGGCAATATAAATTTTCCAAATCAACAAAAATAAAATAAAATATGCAAATTGAAGCCATTCACAGGACATTATGCTACAAGGCCCTCTAAGCTTCAAATACATTTCATTTCTATTTGTTTCTTTGTTCAAGTACTCTTTTTGTTCATATGTTATTTTTTATATTCAAAGGTGTTATGCCTACCAATACTGCAATAAACATTCTTATTTCACTATTGTTTATCATTATGTGTATGTGTATGTACCTCTTCCTGATGTTACTGTAATTCCATAGCAAACTGTTAATTTAGATAACAATCTCATTCTATTGCTTATCTGTTTTATATGATGATGAAGCTTATTTCCCCATTGGTCTTCACATATATTTTCTTTTTACCAGATAAAGAATTTGGAGCCAAGAACAACAGCATAATAAAGACTTAGCTGTGACAGATCCACAATGGAATATGCGGTGAAGAAGGAAGGAAGGAGAGAGAGAGAAAGAAAGAGAGAGGGGGGAGAGAAAGAGAGAGAGAGAGAGAAAGAAAAAAAGAAAAAAGAAAGAAAGAAAGAAAGAAAGAAAGAAACAAACAAAGAAAAAAAAAAAACAAGAAAAACCATGACCAAAAGAAACAGTGACAATGTAAATCATTTGATATTGTTATAAACACAAGACATTGTCATCAGTACAAAGCCCTAGCCAAAGCTGGGAATAACTACTAGATATCAGTACATGAGAACAGGAACAAAATGTAACTTACATCTGAATTTGTTCTCCTTAAACTTTGGTTGGTCCTTTGGTATCTACTTTAATTTTTAAAAATGATAGTCTATCAAAGCTATTATAGTTTTGGTTTGGGTCAGATTCATGAGTCACCACCACTTGGCTTATCATAGCAGAGAAGTTAGTGATTTGTTTTAATTTATCCATTCATTTTTTTCAAGACAAAAAAGGAATAATGCTGATAGAAATACATAGTTAAAAGAATACAGAAAATATAATTTTAAAGAGTTATTACTTTCAGTACACATTAATACCTATTGATGCCTAGTAATACCTGCCACGGATTTCCAAATAGAATTGATATTTTGGAGTTGGGTGAGGATGTCAGTTTAGCACTTAGTTTTGCCACTCAGTCAGTTGGAGTCTGGAAGCATCAAAATTGAAATCATCATCATCATCATCATCATCATCCTCCTCCTCCTCCTCCTCCTCCTCCTCCTCCTCCTCCTCCTCCTCCTCCTCCTCCTCCAACACATATATTTTTGGAAATATTACTTAAACTAATTTCATTTGTGGTTACAAATGCATTGTTACTTAATGTATCTTTTTAGTTGCCAGGGTATAATAATATTCACACATGTTCAGATATTAACATGCAAATATATTTTGTGGGTGGGTGGGTGTACATACAGGTAAATGCAAATTGGGTAAATGCAAATGACAAATAACTCTTTCACCTATTTGTTGCCATCCCATTATTTATCATGCATGAAAAATATCTGGATATTCTGGCTAATCTAGAATCTATGGCATCAACTTTGACATTATAGATCTACATAAAAGTCTGAGTTTTTTTAGAGTTTTAAAAGGTCATTTAGGCTATTGAATCTAACCTTACTGAGCACTGGAATCCAATTAAAGCTTCTCAACAGATGGCAGATGGACATCTGCTTGAATGCTTCCAGCAAAGAGGAGTTCATTACCTCCGTTTTTATTTACTAATGAGTAAGAATAGAATGTCAAATCAGTTACACTACTTTTCCTTCCCATTCACTTTTCATGCCCATTATAGGTATAAAATGAGACTATGCTTACACTTGAATATAATGGACCAAATTCCCCTTTGCTAATAGCTCAAGACTCAGGTCCAATTATAATAATACTATAATTTCCCCTTATTTCAAACTTATCTGGATTCCTGATGAAGTGACTGCTTATAAACGACATTAAAGGCTTAAAAGGAATATTTACTTCTATTCTAAACTGAGGGCATGTTCTCTCTTGGCTCTTTGGAAGAAAATGGTTTCAGCTTCAAGCAAATATTTCAGCTTAGTTAATTATAGTATACAAAATAGATATGGATGTACTATTTTTTTCTCATTGTCTACTGACAAATTGTTGGGACATATTTACAGGAATGTCAACAAGAAATTTGCATTTCCCACTTTTCTATTTGTTTTTATTTATTTTGTATATTTATTTCTTGTCAGAAAAGAAAATGAATATGCAATTAACACCATAATATATAAATGGGATGATAAACATGAAGATTGGAGGAGGACAAAACAGAATTTATTTTCTCTATTTTAACATTTCATTTATAGTGCCATTTACAACAAATTGTTTAATTTGCTTCTTTAATGTGATTTTACCATCATTTTTGTTCCCATTTTTTCTATCCTTTAGAATTTTAAATTTTCTTTATATGACATTATTGATTATTCCCAGTGGGGAGGGATATATCTTAGAAAAGAAGTTGGTTCCTTTATAACTTGAAGCTACATTACAAGCTATTTTGATTGATATTCTGATGTATATTTTTGAAGCAAAGATCATTACACATAAACCCTGAATTAAACTATATTCAGTAACAGGAACCATGTCTCAGTTATCTATGCAAATTGTGTTTAACAGAGTCACATATAGACCCTATATATAACAAAGTTATTTTCAGCAAAAATTGTAGGACTTCAGAAAGCAGTGAGTGCCTGGCACAAAGCTGCAGCCTCCGCTTCCTACGCCCCCTGCTGGGGATGTGTTAACGAAAGAATTTTTCCTGAGTAATCTAAGCGAGGCTCTTAATGCACAGACAATTAAAATGGAAGATAAGTTTAGAGATAATAGAGAGGAGAGAAAAGAGGAAATGAAAGAAATGAAAGAAGAAATTAAAAGTGAAATAAAAGGACTTAAACAGGAGCTGTATGAGAAATTTGACGCTAAGGTTGATAAAATTAGAGACGACATGCTGAGTCTTGTAACTGTTTTAACAGAACATATTTCTGGAATGGAAGATACTCTAGAGGTTCTTAATGATGCCAATGCTAACTTGACATTGAAAACAGAGGTGGTGGAACAAAAAGTGGAAAATGCTGAAAAAGAAATTATTATGATACAGTACCGACAAATGGAGTTCGCATTAAGAGTAAGGGGGCTGCGTGAGGAGAAACAGGAGAACCTGAAACAGATCCTATCGGAAGCTTTTGATCGCCTGATGGGAAGACCAGGGACCAACCAAGACTGGCAAATTGACAAAGCTTACCGCGTTAACTCCTGGCTGGCAAAGCAGAAGCAGCTTCCTCGAGACATCGTTATATATTTTACTACAAGAGAGCTTAGAAATATGGTACTGCAAGCGTCTTATAACACTAAGCTTCAAATTGGCGGTCAAGACCTGGCTGTTTTGAAAGAGATACCACCTCAAATGTTAAGAGCCAGGAGAGACTACGCTTTTTTGGTCGAAGAACTCAGAAATCGTCAGATACAGTATAGATGGGATGCGCCATTTGGCATCATATTTACATTTGATAAGCAAAGGTACCGCCTCAACTCTGTATGGAAAGCCCGAGATTTTTATTATAATATATTGAAGGCCGGACACCCTGCACCATCTGGACCTAGAGAAAGACCACAAGAAGGACAGGATAGACAGCAAACTACACAACCACCAGACAAGATGGAGCATCTCTCTTCTCTAGAAGTGCAAGGTGCTATGGAACCAAGACCTAGCCGCATGACTACTAGACGTATGGAGAAACAAGCTAAAAAGCAACAGCATCAACAATCATCAGCCATCGATCAAGGAACTACAATAACAAATCTGGAAGCAGTGGGAGGAGCTAGACCTAAGGTTAAACAGGCCGTGCAGGAAGCTCTAAAAATGCTTCAACCAACCAAAGATGACAACTAAGATTTTAACATGGAATGTCAACGGACTAAATTCTCCACAGAAGAGGAAGAAAATATTTCATTATCTCAAACAGTTTAAGAACGATGTAATCTGTTTGCAAGAAACTCATATCAAGTCAACTGATCAAAAATATTTGATCAACTCAAAACTTGGTCAACATTTTGCAGCTTCTGCTATGGAAAAGAAGAATGGTATAGTTGTATACTTAAGAAAAGATATGAAAGCTGAATTAATAGAAGCAGATCCCTTCGGAAGATATATTGCTTTAGATTTAATCTTAGAAGGGAAAAAGACTTTACTTTTGGGAATTTATGCTCCCAATCAACAGCAAGATAGATTCTATAGAAATCTTCATGCTAAATTAGTACAGTGGGACTATAGTTCCTGTATACTATTGGGTGACTGGAATGGAGTGATAGACACTAAGAGAGATAAGAAGATTTCCCGCCTAAATACCAAGATGCGAGCAAAGTTACCCAAATCTTTCTTTGACATTATGGATGATTTTGAATTGAGAGATATTTGGCGAGAAAGAAATGCAGAGGAATATGACTTCACTTTCTTCTCGGACAGGCATCAATCCCTTTCAAGGATTGATTTTATCCTAACCACTAATGATTTGCTTTCTAGGGTCAAGAAAACAAAGATTGCAGCTAGGGTCCTTTCGGACCATAACCCAGTTTGGATGGAGTTGGGAAGGGTAGTGCAGGCAAGAAGGTCTTGGAGATTGAATGAAAACTTATTTAGATATGAAAAGTATATTAATGATTGTAAAAAATTACTATCTGAATATTTTGTTTTGAATATGAATAAGGGTACATCTATGGAATTTGTATGGGATGCAAGCAAAGCGTATATGAGAGGAGTTTTGATGAATATAAATAAAACACATAGAAATAAGCAAGGGTTAAAACGAACAGAACTGGAAGAGGAAATTAAGAGAAAAGAGCTGGAGTTAACAATGAACCCAGACGATACAAAGGTTAAGGAAGCTATTAACATATTAAAATCTCAATTTGACATGTTGATCTCTGACCAGGTAGCTACTAATTTATTATATGCAAAACACAATACTTTTTGTAATGCAAACAAACCTGGCAGATGGTTAGCTTATCAGATTAGGAAAAAAAGGAAAACTCGAAATATATCTAAACTGATTTACAGAGGGAAGGAGGTGTTTCAACAGGAAGAGATTCAAAAGGCTTTCTGGGAATTTTTTACAGAACTGTATAAAGGGGATAAAATTAATGGTTTAGACATAGACAAATATTTAGACAAAGAGAAAATACCTTCAGTTAGAGAAGAACACAGGCAAAAATTGAATCAACCAATAACCTCGGGGGAAATCCTGCAGGTAATTAAGCAATTAAAGTCAGGGAAAGCACCAGGTACAGATGGCTTGACAGCGGTTTACTATAAAAACTTACAGTTAGAAATGGTAGAACCTCTTAGAGAATTATTTAATATGATTCAAACGGAAGGTAAAGTCCCTCCATCTTGGAAGACAGCGTTTATATCTTTGATACCCAAAGAAGATCAAGATACTACTCAACCCAAAAATTATAGACCTATTTCATTACTGAATGTAGATTATAAAATTTTTACTAAAATATTAGCAAATAGGTTAATGTTGGTCATTCAACAATTGATACATACGGACCAAACAGGTTTTATACAAGGGAGACAGATGAAAAGTAATGTTAGATTAATTATTAATGCATTAGAATATTTGGGAAAGAACAACCAGATCCCTGCTGCGTTTATATTTTTGGATGCTGAGAAGGCCTTTGATCGAGTTAACTGGCAATTTCTGCTGAAGATACTGAAAAAAATGCAGATAGGAGATAATTTTTTACAGTCAATTAAAGCAATATACCAACAGCAAACAGCACAAATTATAGTCAATGGAAGTTTAACAGACTCTTTTCAAATTGGAAAAGGTACAAGACAGGGCTGTCCTTTGTCCCCATTATTGTTTATTATAACTTTGGAAGTATTGTTGAATAAAATACGGGGCTTGGATGGTTTAAAAGGGATCAAGATTAGGCAGCAAGAATATAGAGTCCGCGCTTTTGCGGATGATTTGGTCATAATATTGGAACAACCGCAGGAATCCAGTATGGTTTTAATGAATACGATTAATCAATATGGTCAAGTGTCGGGTTTTAAAATAAACTTAGGAAAAACCAAAATATTAGCTATAAATATGAATATTAAACAAAAGGAAGAATTAGGAGTGATGCTAGGATGTGAGGTAGTTAAAAAAGTCAAATATCTTGGAGTTAACATTTTAACTTCAAATGGGAAATTATATAAGCATAATTATGAACCACTTTGGCATAGCATACAGACAGAGATGAAAAAATGGGAGAAATTGCACTTATCTTTGCTGGGTAGGATAGCGGCAGTGAAAATGAACATTTTACCAAAATTTTTATTTCTTTTCCAAATGTTACCTATACTTAAAAAAGATGCGAACCTTTTAGAATGGCAGAAGGGTATCAACAAATTTGTGTGGGCAGGAAAGAAGCCGAGGGTAAAGATGAAAATAATGCAAGATGTACGTGAGAGAGGAGGATTGAAACTACCTAATTTAAAACTATATTATGATGCAGTGGCATTATCTGTAATTAGTGATTGGACTCATTTAACCAATGATAGAATATTGAATATTGAGGGACACGATCTGGTATTTGGTTGGCATGCTTACCTGTTATTCAACAAAAAATTGGATAAGAATTTTAAAAGTCATATTTTAAGAAATGCTTTATTGCGGGTTTGGAAGAAATACCAATATAAATTAAATGACAAGATACCCATGTGGGCAATTCCTAGACACGCAATTGAAAATATGAATACAGCACAAAAACAGGACAGAATTACTTACAGACAGCTTCTTACATCGGAAAGGGAGGTATTACAATTAAAATCTTTAGAGGTATTAAAAGAGGAGAAGGTAGTTCAAACATGGTTCCAGTATTGGCAATTACAGGCTAGGTGGAAAATAGATCAAAAAATTGGTTTTATCCAAGTTGAGGATAATCTGTTTAAACAAATAAGAGATCAAAGCTTAATGCATATAAAGAGGATATATAATGTATTAATACAGATGGATTCGGAAACAGAATTAGTTAAAGATTGTATGATAAAATGGGCTCAAAATATTGAGGAACCAATAATGTTGGATACATGGGAAAGAATCTGGGTAAGAAATGTGAAATTTACACAAGCTCAAAATCTGAGAGAAAATTTTTACAAGATGTTCTATAGATGGCATTTAGATCCTAAAAAGTTGGCTTCTATGTATCCGAATGTACAGCCTAAATGTTGGAGGTGTGGTTCTCTCGATGCTACATATTATCATATATGGTGGACCTGCCAAAAGGTTAAGGCATTTTGGATAAAAATATGGTGGGTCATGCAAAATGTTTTTAAAAGAAGGATAAAGTTTATTCCTCAGTTATTTTTACTAGGTATATGTACTGACATTACAGTGGTAGAGACCAATTTGATTCTGCACCTGATAACTGCAGCAAGACTGTTGGTGGCGCAATATTGGAAGAAGGAAGACTTGCCTACAACTCAAGAATGGACATTGAAAGTAACAAACTTAGCCGAGATGGCTAAAATATCGGCATATCTCAAAGATCATTCAAATGAGATATATAAACGAGACTGGAAAAAATGGATTGACTATATACAAAATAAATACAGGACTAAGAAATTCCAGTTAGCCTATGCTTAAGATCAGAAATGATTTAAACTGTCAAAAGTCAGTTCAGTAAGAAGAAGCTAAGGTCAATCTAGAATGTCATTAATTTCTTTATTTCTTTTTTCTCAATAGATTTTAGACTGTGTTAGTTAAAAATCCATACCGTGTACGGGTTCTGGGAAGTCGGGGGGGGAGGAGGAGGGGGGGTGGAGGGAGGGAGGGGCACATACAACAAAAAAAAATGTACTTCAATGTCTTAATGATTGACAAATGATAAAAAAAAAAAGAAAGCAGTGAGTGATTGAAATCTTTAAATGCTTTTTATAGGAATGTTCCAAGTTTCAAATTCCTCGCACAATTTACTGTGTGTTCATGTGAGGGAAGTTTTTATAGATACACTGCAGAACTTAAACAAATATGCCACAACCAATTTGAATTCACATCCACAACCCAAGATATAAACCTGAAAACAGCTAATATATCAAGAATCTGGTGACTTGATTTTAAACTAGCAAATTTTAATAAAGCAATAAGCTTTCATGAACACATAAACTTATGCTTTTTATTATTATTTTAAAAAACCCAAAGTAATCTAAAACATGTCAGATTTCTTCTGATTTGGGCTACCATGGACTAAAATAATTTTTCTCCTACATTGTCAATCCATCAGGTGGATTTTCTTAGAAGATTTAAAAAAAGGCATTGCTCCAACATAGCTATTCGAAAAAATAGTGCCATTGCAGCTATCTGGTTTAAGGTTTTCTTAAATACTTTATATATCTCTTGTAGAAGTTTACGATCTTCTAGTAAAAAAAATATATTGAGAAAATTAATTAAAAACAAGGTATGTAATAAGTTGAAAATTTATATAATTTATATATTTTATATTATATTATATAATTTTATAATTTCAATAATTTTAAATTTTGCGTTTGGACAACCTTGAACTATGTTACCTATGGTCTGACCTAAGCATAGTACACAAAATTGTCTGCTACTATGTTCTACTTGTCAACAACTACTTCAGCTTCAACCACAATAATACATTGTATCTATAGATACAAACTCAAGGTAAACTGCTCCAAACTCGATTGCAGAAAATATGACTTCAGCAATAGAGTGGTCAATGCCTGGAATGCACTACCTGACTCTGTTGTTACTTCCTCTAAACCCGATAGCTTTAACCTTAAACTGTCTACTGTGGGCCTCACACCATTCCTAAGAGGTCTGTAAGGGGGTGTGCATAAGCACATCAGTGTGCCTTCTATCCCTGTACTACTGTACCCATTTATTTGTACTCATTTCATGTGCTCATGTCCATGTTTATAATCATATTGGTTATTTCGTAAATGTTTGAAAAACTAACTAAATAAAATAAATAAAGTTTTTCTACCCATCCAGTGCCTTCAGGCAGGTTGAACCAAGGAATATTGACTGAGAGGAACCAGAAGATGTGCCTTTTCTGCTGTACCTGCTGCCCTGTGAAATATTGTCCCTTCAGTTATCAGAATGACTCTAACCCTGTTGATCTTTTGCAAGGCCATGAATACTTGGTTGTATACCTGAGCCTGGGCCCTGAGTGTGTGAAGGCCCATGTTTCCTGTCTGCATTAACATTGATAGTAATCAGTATTTTCAATGTCAAGCACCCAATTTTTGATCACATGACCATATGCATGTTGTGACAGTTGTAAGTACAAGGACTGGTTTTAACTCACTTTTTTCAGTGCTATTGCAACTTCAAGTGATGACTAAATGAATGGTTGTAAGTCAAGGACCACCTGTACTTTTATGTACATATAGTTAAATAAAAATCGTCCTCATCCATATTTGGAAATTTTTGATATTGTTTATTGATAAAGGAAAAAATAGGAAGAAGGTTAGAAATTACTACTTCTCTTCATTTCTACATGCTCTTCAAAACAGCTAGTGCAAGTAAAGGCTCATATAAAGCCCACAAATAAAAATGGCATATACTGTTGATTCTGCTTTAACTATCAGCATATTATACTGGCCTGAGTCTTCACTCTGTAACATGGAAAATATTAAATTTCCTTTTTCAAAAAAGAAAAGTCAGTGAACAAAATCCTGAAAATATTTAAAGTGAAATGGCTTATTATTACTAAAACTCTAATCTGGAATGGAAATGATCAGTACCATCAATTGCAAATAATCTATCCTAGATAGATATACTAAAGTCAATGCAAGTTGTTCTTTCTCTTATAGGTTTTATGACCTTCATACTTTTATGCCATTTTAATCACACAAAGTCCTTCTAAAGTAAATGAGCTCACAAAAATGAACATTATGCTTGCGGCCATAATGTTAATTTCTAATTATAGCACTTCTAAGCAATTATTGGAAAAATTGTACTGTTTCCACTTAAAAGAATACATTTGCTTACTAGACACTTGAAAAAGTGAGTAGGATCACAGACTGTAAATGTGTATTTATCAGTAAATAGGACCTGCTATCACAATAGTCTTCTCTAAAACATGCCTTTGGAATGAAAAGAAATAGTATAGTCTTTATATACTTGAGAAATACTTGAAATATACAAGTGGAATATTCTTGAAAATGTCCGGAAGCCTGAAATCAACCACCTGGCAATGTTCTGTTTAACACATTTATGTGACTTAGTTTTAATGCTTTAAGGTTATGTTTATGACTCTTTTGTTTATGATATGCTTTCAATCAAAATATTCGTTTGAGTGCTGGAAAAGCAGATTGTT
Organism: Thamnophis elegans; assembly: GCF_009769535.1. Taxonomy (NCBI): domain Eukaryota; kingdom Metazoa; phylum Chordata; class Lepidosauria; order Squamata; family Natricidae; genus Thamnophis; species Thamnophis elegans. The sequence continues at coordinate 43,281,196 of NC_045546.1, forward strand.
TTCCTTTAATGCAGTAGCTAATTTTTTGGGCCATTTCAGTTCTATGTGTGTTTTTAGTCTATTTTTTTGGTATGAACTTCTACAATATATCTATGGTCATTATTTGCTTATTTAAGTCTATAACAATATTCAATTTAACTTTTTTTAATGGTCATTTCCAGCTTTCCAGTTGATACTATGATAGTTGAACACTTTATATTGTAGCTTGCTACTTAGGATATTTTCAAAAGTTAAATTAATGACCTTACTTTAGCATATTTGCTACCTCTTCAGGAACTAAAATACAATGGAGGAGAAAAAGTCACAGAGAATAACAATATAACAAACATCAATTAATACTCAAAGGAATGAGGAGTAGGTCATATTTATGTACAAATTTAAGATTTAAAAGGGTTAAGAACTTTTAATCACAATTCTATCTTAAATCAACAGATAATAATGATTGCTTTGAGGAGATATTAAGTTCAATGTCTATTATGGTTAATATCAGCTTGTCAGTATTTTTTCTATTCTTCCTCGTGTTTTTCCGACAGGTACAGCATCCATATTCAACCAAATTTGACCCATTGATTGTGACATGAATTGACTGACCATCTTGATGTCATTAGGCTGGGAGAAAGTAACTGGCCCAAAGTCACCCAGCCAGCTTTCACACATAAGGCAGGTTTAGAATTCACAGTCTCCTGCTTTGTAGTCAGGTGCCCTAACCACTAGACTAAACAGGTGTTTATTATTTGGCTCTATATACAACTAAAGCATCTTGGTAAGCTAGAAAAAAGTGGGATAGATAGCATCACCACCAGATGGATTCGTAACTAGCTGACGAACCATACTCAACAAGTAGTGCTTAATGGGTCTACATCTACATGGAGGGAAGTAAGCAGTAGGGTACTACAAGGTTCCATCTTAGGCCCATTACTCTTCAATATTTTCATAAATGATTTAGATGAGGGAATAAAAGAAGAATTTACCAAATTTGCAGATGATACTAAGCTGGCAGGAATAGTTAACATCCTAGAAGATAGGGGCAAGATCCACATGGATCTTGACACACTTGAACACTAGGCCCTTCTAACAAAATGAAATTCTATGTAGAGAAAAGTAAAATCTTACACTTTGGCAAGAAAAACCAAAAGTACACATATAGACTGGGTGAAACCTGGCTTAATAGCAATAACTATGAGAGGGATCTTGGAGTCTTAGTGGACAACCTGTTACATATGAGCCAGCAGTGTGTAGCAGTAGCCCCAAAAGCTAATGAAATCCTAAATTACATTAACAGAGGGATACTATCAAGATCAAGTGAGGTACTAATACCATTCTATAAAGCACACCTAGAATACTGCATCCAGATTTGGTCACCACACTATACAAAAGATGTTGAAACTCTAGAAAAGTGCAGAGAAGAGCATCCAGGATGATTAGGTAACTGAAGACTAAAATATACAAAGAATGGTTACAGAAAATGGGTGTGGCTAGTCTAATGAAGAGAAGGACCAGGGGAAACATGATAGCAGTGTTCCAATATTTGAGGGGCTGCCACAGAGAGAAAGAGATCAAGCTATTTTCCAAGGCACCCGAAGGCCAGATAGATAAACACAGATTTAAGTAAAATATATTTGCTGCTAGCCTCATGTAATGGATGAAAACTGATCAAGGAGAGATTTGACTTAGAAATAAGAATAAATTTTCTGACAGTGGGAACAATCAACCAATGGAACAGCTTGGCTTTGGAAGTTGTGAGAGCTTCATCACTGGAGGCTTTCAAGAAGAGATTGGACTGTGAATTGTCAGAAATGGTGTAGGTTCTCCTGCTTGATTGGGGGGTTGGACTAGATGGCCTACAAAGTCCCTTCCAACTCTGTTAATCTAATCTAATATATTGACAGAACAAAGGAATTCTCATGTTCAAGTGGGCTCAGGGGTATCTGGAATCTGAGGAAATCTAAGAGATACAGTATTTGATCTGAAACCAATCATTACAACTTCACAAGGAATTAAAATAAAGACCACAGTTCTAGATCTGATATATGAAATAAGGAACTTAAATATCTAGTTTGGGAAAACTAATGTGTCTAAACTTTAAAAATTAGAAAATACATACATGATGATCAAAGAATGAAATTAGTTCCATCAAAAAAATTGTTTTGTGCTTATCAGGCTTTCAGAATATGCTTAAAACTCCCCATCTTGTAAGGGAAGGGGCAGGAAAGAAAGGAAGGAAAGAAGGAAGGAAGGAAGGAAGGTAGGTAGGTAGGTAGGTAGATAGATAGATAGATTTAAAAACTTGTTGAGTATTAGATTTCTTAGGCTAACATCATAATACAATTTATTATGCACAATCCTAACTCTTGTTTTGGTTTAAAATTATAACTTATCTTAATAATGGCTTGATAAAAATATAAGAGATGTAAATATGATTGTGAATTATATTCATAAAGTATTGAATTCAATATTTTTGGAGAACTTGTTTTATTAAGCCTAGATTTTCACACCTTTTACATAGATGATAAAATATATACTTATGATAGTAAGAAATGGATTCAAGTTATGTATTTTGTACCAACTTTTGAAATGTATTGATGGTCTAAAAAAACATAGAGCAATATATTTTTATGTTTTAAACTTAACAATAGATAACTCCTCAGCTTGATATCATGCTCCATGCAGACAGGCAGAACTAAGGCAGCTAGCACAGATTTAAGAATCTAGCCTCATGTATCAAGGAGATCATAAAGGAGTTTCTTTGAATATTTTCAAATGCTTCTTGTAAGTTAGTTGCTGTTTTCAATTAAGCTGCCAATACCTACATTGTTCATGTCAATACCTACCCTACCATTTTATTTCTAGTCTTGCAACAAACACATCAGGATTTCTGCCACCTTATTTTCTCAATGAAGTTTCTTTTTCTTTCCAATAAGTACCACATTTAATAATAATTTCTTATGAAAGTTAGAAACTTTAGAGTTTTCTTATCTTCATTTCTTTTTCTGCTTTATAAAGCTATCCTCTCTCTCACAAAAGTTTCTGACCTGATTTCTACAATGAATCTACAGTCAACCTCACTTTGAATTTTTTGGAGCACTATTACCACAGAATATTAAAATGAAAACTCGGGATTACTCTACCTAAAGAAGAAATCCCATGATCCATAGCGTTCATGATCATATGGAGAGCAAATGAGACAAAGCAGATACTGATGAGGTTAGACACCTGCAGTATTTCTAATGAGACTTTTATGAGCAGTCATTCTTTTCCCTACATAGAGTTGTATAGGCAAAGCAAACAAAGTTGTAATTCCCCCTGTGAATTTTCATTCCTTCTAACAGTCTCACCCCACCCACCCCTCCACACACAAAGATCTGCTAAGGTGGAAAAGATAGAATAATTGTATAATATGTTTTGACTAGCAGCTATTTGCCTGAAAACACTCTCATTCTCTTGGAACTGATTTTTTTTCCTCACGTAGTTCCTAGCAGATTTTTATATTTATCTAGAGCAAGAAAATGGGCCATTCTTTAAAATGAATAATTAACAGTACAAACTGTAGTGTTTGTCAAATTTGAAAATGGCTACCCATTTTCATCAAATTTTGAAGTGCTTTCATACACTGTTACACCATCTCTATACCAATTATACACCAAAGTACAAGCATTAACAAGTATTACAAGTATTAACTATTCCATAGGGATGAAATAAAGTGAGCAACTACTCTAGATAAAAACCAATCTTAGACAAGCGTTTTTATCTCAACAAGAAGACAAACTGATGGAAGTTGTAAATTTGTGGTAGGTATATGTGTGTGTGAGGGACTGTGGGTAGAGGAAGAGGGAGAGAGCAAGCAAGCAAGCAAGGAAAATTACAGTTTCTAGAGAGCTATATACATAAGTTAAGAATTGTTTGGTTGAGCTGAGGTTTGCTTTGGGGTTTGTTCCTCCCCTCCCCCTGCCCCAGTGTGTTATACCTAAGCACAGTTGCTTATATGTCATCTAAAACTAAAGAACTTTCTGTTTCTGAAGCATTCTTTTTCTCTGTTATTTCATTGAAAATTGTAACTGTGTCATAGGAAAAGAGCTATTATTTCTGTCAAGAGGGCCCAACAACAGGTGGTAGTTTTCAAACGATTCATTGTTAAACTATCTGAATATATTTTTATGAATGTGAGAAAGAGGAGAGGAGGAAGAGAAAAAATGTTTCATACACCATATTGCTTTTCAACTTCCAGAATTGAACACAGTTTTAGGTCTTAAACATTCTGTAAATTATTTACAACGTGAATGTCTCAATTCAGTTGACAGATATTGATCAAAGTGACCAATTCACAAGCAATAATGAGGAAACTTTAGGCAATTTCTGGAAACTGCTTTGCTCAAATAAAACTATTGCAACCTAGTTATTTAAGATAAAAAGAGAGAAATTGCTTATATAGATAAACTAAGACAATTCCTAAAAGCTATAGCTAGCAGTGAGGAATCATGTACAATTTATATCAAAATATCAGGTCCTATTATTTCACAAGCTGATGACAGAATAACGCCACTGGAAAATATTAAAATTAGAATGAACCTTTGGGTCAACTGCTCCAAATGTCTGTTTTTACATTCATGCACTATAGCTAAGCTCTGCTTGCTGAAACCAAATACATTATACATGTTGTATACATTATGACTTTTCCCAACGTACTGCAAACTGCATTTATACTTGACAGAATATTGAAATGAAGACTTAAGAACCCTTGCCTTTTTTAAAAAAGTGGGTAAGCCAGTGAGGTTTAGTGGATAAAATTAAACCTTTATAATGGCTACACTGCATGGTTTTAGAAAATATCTTTTACAGAAACTCCATAGAAATGTTCAAATTCATTAGACAAAGCAGCAGAATCAAAAGCATCCTTTCAATGGATCTTATCAGTTGCCAAACATAGCATATCTAGCCTTAGTGCAAATTTGTAATTGCTTGGAGGTGAAATATATATGTTCATTTCATTGAAATTCCACTAAAAATATTCAGAATTGTGGGAGTCTAAGATTATTAATATTATCTTATTCACATAAGAAATAAAGCATTTTGTTCATCTGGGTTGATCAGACTGCCCTAAATATGAAGTCTGTGTACTTGGTTTGGCTCCCAGTGGATGGGATGATTTTCCCAGTTAAATAAGGGGTCTTCTTCTCAGACTTAGCCTTCAATTCAGGCAGTAAGTTATTTCAAAATACATGGGGTTTTGTTTGACTGAAGCTTGACCCCATTCTGATTTCCAGCTTAACAAGACTGTTTTACACTGCAGTTAAAAAGCGTTCATGAGGATCACTTTGTAATGGGGAGAAAATAGATAAAAGGTTGATAGGACCTTTTTCTGTCCTCAAGAATGGTTACTGTCCTATTCTAACAATGGGACAACTAGGCAGTCATAATAAGCACTCTCAAATTAGGCTTTTAAAAACCTAACAGCAGAATTTGTAATCCTCTTCCGTGAAAGTGGCAAGATGAAGGGAAACTTTATTTCATATTAGTCCCCAGTTAATTCCAGTTCCAAGAAAATACTAAGTTTTTCACTCCCTCAGTGTTTATTTCCCAGTATCAAGAACAAAAATGTATTCAATAATTCAGTCCTCAAAGGTTTCACTAAAATTGTATTTAGAAACACCCTACTGGCCATCCTCGCTTAACAACTGATCACTTAGCAGTCATTTAGAGTTACAATAGCCCCCTCCCCCCCAAGAAAGCTACTTGTGACTCACTGAGTTTCAACTTCTGCTTATACCCCCACAATCACTCAAAAGTCACTTGAGTGATATTTACATTGGAGGAGGTTTTGGGTCTTTTTGGCCATTTTCCAACAAAAAATGATCATAGCAATACATAGATTTGGTTAATAACTACAGTATTCACTTAATGACTACTGCAAAGAAGTAGTAATATCAGGTCCAGTCACATGAATGCCTCAACTTATGACAATCAAAGCTTATGGCAGAAATTCCAGGGTTCATTATGGTTGTAAGTTGAAAACATATATTTCATGAAAGGCTCTCTAAAAACAAATCACACAACTGTGATTTCTAAATATTTCAATCATAAATAAACAAACAAATAAATAAAGATGAAATTACTCCAAACATTTGTGCCAAAGTTATGTCAATGTTATGTTGACATAACATTGATTTGCTAGTAATGAATTTATCTATAGTGTAATTGCATAGCAAAAGAGGTCCTTAGAATATTAGCTGAGCATAGCCTTATACAAGCCTTATACTGCAAGCACAAAACCTGTCATGATAGTTAACATCTTCAAAATGTTTTTGGAATTCAAAAAAATAACAAAGAAACACAAGGATTGTTTGAGGATTAGGACTATCTGTCATATTTAAACATTTCAAATTTGTTTATTTACAAATTATAATTGGACTCCCAAATAAGAAGTTGATCATCTGTGTAAAATATAACACACATACTGTCATCATGTGGCTTTCTGTTCCAGTGGCTCACTGATTCCCATTTCTGAAAGCACAATTGGAGAGTGGAGGTGGGAAATCTGTTGTTCCTCTCGTATTTAATTCAAGGCTAAAGAAATTAAAAAAGAAATATATTTTAAAACTCAGTGCTTCTCCATGCAGTTCTGACAAGATCTTTATGTGCTTTCATATAAAGGAGACCCCCGCCTTTCATATCCATCAACATCTAAGGCTTAGAAAGTGCAGTAATTGCAAAAGCTTTTACTTTGGGCTCAAGGATATTGACCCTACCAATGATAACTGCATCCTTCAAATGGTAGTACTGAAAGTTCATCCAAATTCTGGGTCTGTAAATATTAGGACAAGCTAAATACTGTGGCAAATCTTAAGTCAAACATTGAAGTATCACCGAGTACTCCATATCAGCTATAGCCAGCACTGTGTGTTAGCATCAAAGTTAAACAGCTAATGCCTGATAATTCTGTATGCAGCAGAACATGGGTGCCTGTCAGAAGTATGGATTTCCAAGTCTGAAACTTTCCCAGTCAGCTTGGCTGTTCCTGTGAATTGAAATCTGTATCTCTGCAGGGGGCCTTAGTTGAGAAGATTGTTAAATAGTCATCACAAAAGCACCAGGTATCAAATGCTGTTATGAAATACTAGCGAAGTTCAGTATTGAGCAGAATTTTATAGAGCAGAATTCTAAAGATGAGGTATTTGGGGCACAGACCTCATTTGAACTAAATAGTGTTTAATTTACTACATATACTTTACAGTTTTCTCTCTGCTCTGTAACCTGTTGCCCTACAAATGTACGGGAGCTCTGAGAATTGGGGAGTTGAGTAATACAATTCTTTATGCTTCTAATGAAGCAGAATCTAGCACATGACCATGAATTTGTACATCTTCAGGGTATCAAAGGTCTAGCTGTTATTTTTATATCAAGATCAATTCTATACTTCTAAAATGTCCATATAGACAGAAGCATATTCATGCTCTAAAATGATCAAATTGTTTGTTTCCTAAGAGAGAAAACAGGAATATTCCCAATATTCCCAATATTTTGAAACACAATACTCAGTCTCATGAGATGGAAACCTGGAATTCTGGATACTTCTTGCTATAATTTTTTTTTTAAAAAAAACCATTTACTTCTACTGAAGCAAATATATCATTGTTGGAAGTCTTACACTGTTTAAAATGAAATAAGTCTATAGCAGACATTTTCCATGCTTTAAACAAACTTTTTATATAATATATACATCTATTGTATAATTTTGGCAACAATTCCACCAGATCTATTTAATCCTGTTACATAAGTTAGAATGATGTATTTTAGCAGTGAAGGGCAAGGTTCAAGCTATTTATGGACTTCAGTATTTTGCCATCAATCCTAGAGAAAATATAAACTATGAATGCATTTCTATGCTCAAGCAACGTGGGAAGTTTCTGAAATAGATGCGCTGAACTTTCAAGGGGATGGGATGCTATGAGTAAAATATTTACATGGATGCTTTGAACGGATTGAATGACCCTGTAAATCACATAATTGTGAAATGCCAATGAACACTAGAAGCATTTCAAAACATATCTTGATTGTGAATTGGATTTTTTCTGTGCGTAAACACTTCTGATTTCTTAATGCTAACTGTCAGTTGAAAAGAATTTAAAAAATAATGGCTTCTGCCTATTCCCTTAATTTTGCAAATCAACATCAAAAGAACATTTAAAGTCTGTCTCTTGATAGATTTTTAAAACACATCAAATTAAAAAAGATGGACAAGCAAATTGAAAATAATCAAGTATTGCAGACTTAATGAGGATCAGAATTCTGATCACTTTAAACAAAGGGATAGAAAATAGACAGGTGGACATGTTTTCTGATCAAAATGTTTTTAATTTGGACTAATTAAATTGAGACTGAGGAATTATACATATTTTCTTTTTTGGATATATGAAGTAACATCTTACTAGCATGGTTATACTATAGACTAGAAAGCAGTTTCAAAATTTTTCAAAATGTAGAACTTTACTCTTGCTCTTAGAAAATGTCATATTTAAAGCAAAAAAAAAAAAATCAAAGGCTTTTTTTTAGTGTTAAAAAGCCATGAACAGTTTTCTTTTGAAGAATGTTGTTGAGAGCTCGGGCACAGATATAATCTCAGCACTAATCTGTTTTCATTTCTTGATTTATCAAAGTAAAACTAAATAGGTATTAACTGCTTTCCCATCAAACAAGAAATGCACTGAAGAACTTCAGTGCAGTTAACTTCAAGCAGATAATTTAGCATCAAATCAAAGACCTTAGGGAAATATTTACATTTACATTTTACCAGTTTATTCAGACAAACAGCTCTGGGTATCTGCAAATAACTACCGTGATATAGGTTCCCCCTCTTTTTTTTAAATGAAAGAAACCTTGATTCCAGAGATCAATATAGTGATTTAATCAGAGGTTGTTATCACAGCTTTAAGCAATCTAGTCTTTTTTTTGGGGGGGGGGGGGATTACCTTTTCAGCTGCATCATTTTCACTGAAAAATCTGTCTGTCTGTCTGTCTGTCTGTCTGTCTATCTATTGTATACTTTTCATACACTTTTTCTATAATTATTATAGACAGATTGAAAGAAGCCTTCATTGAATAAAATTCCAGCAAGAAATCCTTAGAAAATAATACTTTGGGCATAGGGTTACCTGGGAAGGGAAGAAAGTGACAGAACATGCATTGTGATATCAATGCACAAACTCTTCTCTTTATATATTTACATATCAATTTGTGACATGAGTGTAGGGATATCTATCTGTATCAGCTTCATTAACATTTGAACTCCATTAAATAACACATTAAATATATTCAGTATTATTTTTTAAAAAGAATTTGAGCCTTACCAACATAAATGCATTAAAATTTTATGTAAGCAGTTTTTAGAAATTTACGAAGCTGAAGAAAGATATATAATTCTATATCAGTCAGAAAGAAGTTGTCAATCCAGCAAGCAGGGGAAAAAAACCTGTTATGTTATTTCATATAAAAATAAATTGTTTCATTGCAAATCTAATATTATAGTTTTGATCTCAGCAACAGTATGTGTAGACAGATCAGGAGATAGCAGAATCTATACACAAAGATCCTTATAAAATTTCTGTGTCTTTAGAAATTAAGCCTTTTTTCCTCACAAATATATTTTTCCATTTGATCATCATTTATTAACTGAGGAAATAGATGTGAGAAGAGTCTGTGCAGATAGTTTAGTATATTTACATATATTGCCTTAAGCCATGATTTACTTAGGACCATAGAGTTGAAAAGACTCATTAAGGCTATGAAATCTGAAACCTAGTTAAGTGTGGAAATTCAAATTAAAACATTCCCAATAGATGGTTGTCTAGGCTCTATTTGAATACATTCAGTGAAAAGAAATATATCATCCTTCTGGGGAATTATTTCCATCATCAAACTCTTTTTATTCTTAGGTAGTTGTCCCCCCCCCACATCAGAATCTGCTTTTTACAACATAAATTCATTATTCCATGTACATACTGAAGATGGCACCCTAATTGTTAACTACATTTTTAACACAGCTAAAATTGTATTTTCCTTTGCTAGCCTACTCATATTCACTTTGCAGTGAGCAATTCTTCCAATATCTTTTTCAGAATTATTGTTACCAAGTTGATTTGTTAGATAGACCATGATGGCTGAATTCATGCTACAAGGTAAATCAAATATAAATAAACACATTAAATAAAGCATTGTTTGTTTAATGCTATATGTGAACCAGGGCTCTTGAATTAATGAAATGTATATATGCATGAAGGGATGCGGTTGCTCAGTGGCTAAGACACTGAGCTTGCCATTCAGAAAGGTCGGCAGTTCAGCGGTTCGAATTCCTAGCATCATATAACAGAGTGTGTTCGCATTACTTGTCCCAGCTTCTGCTAACCTAGCAGTTCAAAAGCATGTAAAAATGCAAGTAGAAAAATAGGAACCACCTTTGATGGGAGGGTAACAGGGTTCCATGCACCTTCAGCATTTAGTCATGCCAGCCACATGACCACGGAGACATCTTCGGACAGAGCTGGCTCTTCGGCTTTGAAATGGAGATGAGCACCACCCCCTAAAGTCAGGAACAACTAGCACATATGTGCGAGGGGAACCTTTTCCTTTACCTTATATATGCATGAAGTGTGTGTGCGTGTGAAAATGTAGTAATTACATGTACGTGATGGTTAAGGTAGGGCAAGGCTTTAAAATCTGATCAGTTTTTCCTGTAAACTGAATACATTTTCCTAATGTTTTAAGACTTCTGAAGATAGGACTCTATCCTAACACATATGTCCTCTGATTCTATCTAGCAAGAGCTACTTTGAAACAAGTATTGTTCCAAATACCTTCAGGTGATATAGAACTTTATGGGATTAGTTATGGCAGAAACAAGAATTAAAGTCAAGATCTCTTATTCCTTTTAGCCACAAAAGCATGCCTTCCTTGTTCATCTCACTAATATGCCAGAATGTCCCTAGAGGTCTCTCATAGAAACACTGACCAAACTCGACTTTACTTAGCTAATGAGATCTGACGAGATCATGGCTCAAGGCGGTATGGCTGCAAAAACCACATTAAACATGTCAATGCAACTGATTCTCCCAGTATATAAATTGACAGTGGAAGCTTAGCTTGTATTGCATTGGAAATCTATTAACATTTGAAGTAGTTTGCTTGAATTAAAGGCCTTAGCAGAATTACAATTACTTTCCTTCTCCTTTGACAACTTTGCAAGGTGCTTTCTTTTTCTTTTTTGTTTCAATCTTGGAAAGTTTATAAACAAAAGGACACTTTCTAAAACCCATGGCTGGCTATGCAGTGATACTTAAAATAAAGCATTTTTGGCATGTTTAACTTTATTTGACATTTCTTTTATTATTATTATTGATAAACCTGTCTACCAGTTAATCTATATTAGTGCCTGACATGCCACTGAAAAGAGAACACTGGGTGAACACAGTAATTCTAGCTCTGATATATGTTGATGTATTAATAATCCAGCATATATGACAAGAATGAATCATTCGTCATACTTTATTTAACTCCAAGTTAACTTTGACTAGTTTGACTATTTATTAATGGTAATGGTATTTAATTCTTTAGTTAAGATTCTTTATTGAAATGGGGGGGGGGGGGAGAACACTGACATTAAAAAAAAATAATGCACCCATCCTTATCTCGGTTGTACATATGCCAAATGAAATATATAAACAATAAAGTACAAAAGACAAGCAGATTATGTATTTTTAAAAATACATTAATTATAAGTAAGATGGAACAATTTAGTTACATGGTAACTCAGCTTTCTCAGCTTGTTCTTTTATTTGCTGTTATTCTATGACTTATCTGAGTAACATCAGCAGTGCTGTAATCATGCACAAAATAAACTTCACTTCCCCAGCATCTATTACCAAGGTAAGTCATGAAATGTCTTTTAAGAAAACCAAGCTCAAAAAAATCATGCCACCCAATACTCTAGTTCTGAGCGACATATATATTCTCAACAGCCAGTTACATAATTATTCTGCTTTGTTGTCTGATGTTACTTAATAATTCAGAATTTTATAACAGTTTGTCATCCATTTTTCTTATGAAGTCACAAGATTTGCATCCACTGTTGAATTGTTTTATGTTACAAACGTATACCCAAGCTTTATTGAAAATATTCTTATATCCTACACCAGGAGTCCCTAATCCTCAGTTCGTGGACCAGCACTGGGCCGTGGCATGCCAGGAACTGGCTGCACAAGCAAGTGAAGCCCAACCTGCAAGATGCGGACAGCACATGAAACCATTACCCCTCTGGGCTGAAGAAAAATTTCTCTCCACAGAACCAATCCCTTGTGCCCAAAAGCTTGGGGGCTGTTGTTCTAAGCCACACATACTGTTATTGAATAACTTCTTAGTTGTGAGCATTAGAAAAATACATTTGACACTATTAGAATGTCTGATATAGTCAGCCTCTTATTAAAAAGCTCATATTAATGATATGAAATTTAATATTTAGCAACATATTAAGAGTATCATTAGAAGGCATTGAATAATAATCTGTGTTTTCTGTCAGATGTTGTAAAATATGCATATTAGACTATTAATAATTGGCAAAACGAAGGCTCTCCAGTATTACTTTTGTAATGTGCTAAAATTATTATTCAATAGCAATGGTTCCAAATAACAGAAAAAGACTGACTATGTTACTGAATATTTAAGAGAAAAGAAATCAAACATTTAAGGCAAAAGAAACTAAACATTTTGAGATATTCTTTGATAATTTAGAATTTTCATGGTAGTTTCTATGGATACTAACATGCAGAATGGAAAAAAGTGATCCTGAAGATACTTTCAAAGTATTTACTGTATGTTGTTGCTGGCACCACATTTTAAACTCCATATCCAAGCCTTTTTAATGATAGCTACAGCTGCCTGACAACTCAAAGCAAATTCCTCACTTGATCCCTCTTCTCTGGCTGGCTGAGCATCTCCCCACAATTCTAGTCCCACCTTAGGTATGAGCTTTGGCTGGCTGACTTTTTGCCAGTTACTATCTTTCAGCATAACTCATTTCACAGAGTTGTTCTTATGGTGAAAATAGGAGAAGGAAGATACGTTCACAACGGGCGGTTATTTATAAAAAATAATAAAGGTGAGATTTAAAAAACTAAAAACAGTTATAAGACACAATTTGAAAAGACTAAAGATTAAGACTATAAAAAAGGAAGGAGTATAAATTATTATTATTTTTTTTAAAGAAAATCAATGTTAAAATATGTATGTTATTGTCTCTGGTAACCATTAGTGGAGTTTTGCTGATTGGGACTGAACAACAAGACTTTTTAAAAGATTTGTTTTTAGACAATGGATGAGATATGGAAAGAAGAGATCATTTGTTGTTATGATGAAGGAAAAAATCATTTCTTTATATATTTCTTTTTCTTTACTATATTATTTCCTTTTTTTTCTACTTTTCTTTTTTTTCTGCACCTTCCATTTTTTAATCCTTTTTTCAATTTGAATTCAATTTTATCTTTGCAGTTGTAATTCTTAATAAAATTATTATTTAAAAAAACTGAAGTGGCCAAAAAAAGACATTTTTTATGTTTACATAAAAAAACCATTATTCCTCATTTTCCTAAGCAAAATTCTGTCATTGCTACCAAGAACTCGACTAGTTGTAAAAGTCCATAAATAGAAGATGGCCACTGAAGGGGAGAATGTTAATTATCTAACATTTCAGATCTGGAATCTAACATTTAGATAAAGCCTACCATGAAAGACTTAGGGGAATAATAATCAAATATTGAGGATTCTATCTCACTATTCAGGACTTCAGACTCAGTCTCTTGGGCTGAAAAGTTATTATCATCTAGCATGTTTTTCATAAACGTATATCAAAGGGATTTATGGTACTAGTCCCTTTTGCGAGAAATACATGCCCTCATACTAACCCAGTTTAAAAAAATACCAACACACTGAAAGGGCATATCAATCCCAGAGTTCTGTTTTTCATACAGATCAAAATAGGCAAAAATATTTTAATGGTGCAGAAAACATTCTGCTTCTTTCACTCCATGTTTTCTTATTATTATAGTGGGTCCCTCCATTAACTACAAGCAAATTATTAATGTTTTATTTGTGTGTATATATGTGTGTGAATATTTTTTGCATCAATGGTTAAAACAAAACCTATTACTGCCTTTAGTAATAAATTGCTTTTATTTTTATAATTATCACCATGATAATTATATGAAGATCATTTGCTTAAGGAAGTGTTGGTTACCATTTTAAAAATTTTCAGTGTTTATGAATCAATGTGATTTTGGAGAGAAACTCACAGGAAAAAAATATTCAACTTTGGAACAACAAGACTTATTTGATACCAGAGGAAAAAATGATTCAGAGGACATCAGTAAAAAAAAGACGAAAACAATGGTAATGATTACTAAATTACTTGGAAATAAAATGAATTTGGGATAACTACATAACAAGCTATGTCAGTTTTTCTTTTAAAAAAAGCAGCATTGTTAATGCAATATTTTAGAAAAGACATCAAAAAATAATACATAATACTAAACAAAAAAGGGTAGCAATAACCAACACAAATTAATTTTTAAATTATAAATTGGGCTTTCTGCTAGTCCTAGCTTAACAGTGCGCTGTTGCACTGTGTGTGTGTGTGTGTGTGTGTATGTATGTATGTATACACACACACACACACACACACACACACACACACACACACACATATATATATATATATATATATATATATATATATATATATATTCACTAGTAAAATGATAAACTCATACTTTAATCTGATATGCAATCCTATTTAAAATTAACTATTTCTCCTAGCTGTACTTATGAATTTATTTAACTAATAAAATATATAAATAAAAATAAATAAACATGTTATAAATAAATATTCTCACTATTTCTCTTCCATTACTAATGTGTCGTCGTCCCCTTATTTTTTAGTAATCAAAAAGCCTACAGGTCAGTATTGCTTCAATAGCATCTTCCTTATTTTTAGAATTGGGTTTACTGAAGCAAAAAATACCAATATGTTTGATTTGTTCCAGCAACAGGACCTGATTCAAGAGTAATTCCTTAATGTTTACTTTTTAACAGGAACTATTTCAAATATAGAGTTAACAACAATCACCCTATCAGATATAAAAGATAGAATAGGATCAATTTATCTCATTTTATATATGCCTTTATGAAATTATTACTCTTACTTAAGCATTTAAATAGGTCACTTCTATTAAGTCAAAGATTTTAGCTCTTGGGCAGCAAAATAAATTAGTAATATACTATTGCTACAGCTTTAGCAAGTTATTGTTAGGAAATCTATATAAATGAGCAGTATGTAATAGTTAAAAGATTAATTACTGTGATACATACCATATATATGGTGAAACACACACGCTCATTTAATTTATTTCAGTTAAAAATGTTTGTTATTTCTATTATTTCATAAAATTAACATGGATAATTCGTATTTTATAAAATTAGTTAGAAACTTAGTTATGGAGGGATACATGTGAGTTAAAAGCAAGTTAATAAATCAAGTTAATAAAAAATTAAAAAAAGTTGTTAAAACAATGTTCTGGAAGTTAGATATGAGCAGGGGTCAGCAACCTTAAAAACTCAAAGAGCCACAATAGTCCTAAACAGAAGCCCCCCCCCAATTCAATTCTGGAGCCAACCAGAAGTCCAGTTCCCCCACCATAGAGTCTCCTTCTAGTGCACCATCCTTTTTCCTCTACCTGTCCTAACCAAAAGACCTATCAATTGTGGAATTGACCAGAGACAGGGAGCCGCAGCAGAGGGATGAAAGAGCTACATGCGGCTCCAGAGCCGCAGGTTGCTGACCCCTGAGGATAAGCATGGGCAAATGTCAGGTTGCCTAAATGGAAAAGTAAGAGCAAGGAGAACTTTCTTGAATAAACTAACACCAGAATGAAACTGGACTGAATGTCTTACAATCAAGGACTCTCACAGCCTGGTGAACAATCCTGCTAGGTAACTGAACCAGGTCAGGAGAAGTTAATTCAGAAGAGGAGGAGTTGAAATGTGTTTCAAATCGTATAATTCAAAAAGTAGTGTAGGCATTTTCTCTCATAAATAAACTTTTAAAACTTTTTACTAATTAAAAAGTTTTTTGTTTGGATCTCTGTGCAATAGCCCTTCTGACATAGATTACAATTCAAGCAAAACTAAACATGATGCCCATCTATCTTTTTTTCTCTCTCTCTTCTATTATCTGGCACACACAACATTATAGAAATGTATGTTTGATCAAATATTTAGTTGGGTTAGGATGATTTAAAACCTCATGCAATGTTGTATTTCTTCATTGGGTGAGTGATACGTCATAATGCACTACAATACATTATTCTTTTTAATTTTCAATTTTCACAGTCTTTATGAGAGAAATGTTCTCCTAATCCAAGGATAATTAATAGGATAGACTGGATTTTTTTTCATGTCATTGTACTCTTTGTCTCACCTAAATCCAATAAACCTAAACCTAAACCTTAATCAGTTTAAGGACTTTAATCTAAGGGCTGTTGACATGGAAGATTGTAGTTCTCCAGGGAAGGTCTTGTATTTTCTAATATGTTGAGGATTACAATGATTTAGAGGTTATTCAGAATTTCTGAAGAGGGCATAACACTCTCTTGGGAACAAAAGGGGTTTCAGGGAAGGGAGGGAGAGAGGGAGGAAGGAAAAAAGGAAGGAAGGAGAAGGAAGCAAGGAGAATGAAGGAAGGAAGCAAGGAACAAAAGAAAGAAGGGACCATAATGTGGGTTTTATTTTTTTAGCAACAACTATTTCTTTGGACAAAAATGTATGAATTGAAAAATTGCTTATCTGAACTAATATATGTCTGTTACAGGTAGGAGTATATCAAGTAACCGTGGCATTTTCCTTATATTCCATTCTGTTCATTTTGTTTATTTAGCCCTAAGAATTTTAAGCATTCTGTGGCAATCATGGAAATTTTTTACTGACTTTAGCATTTATGTCAGAAAATCCTTACTATGTTTACTTGCATTATGGTTCAGATAATATTTACTTAACATGAGAATGTTTCTCCTGCTGCTGTTCATTTTTTATTAAAGTTTAAACAGAGTATTCCATATTTGTATGTCTTTGAGAAGGCTACTGTAACATCATTACTGCTGTTTCAAAAATAGGATTGTCATGACAGTTATAAATTTCCAGTGGATATTTGTCATTTGATTTATTTTATACATTAGAAATATAATCATCTAGTAAGATTCTAAGCTGAAAAGACTGAGCTTTACACACCTTAGAGTAAGAAAGTATGATTGAAGGACTATAATTTTGTCATTATGTTGAGCACAATATTGCTAAGGCCTATTCTGACCATGTTCAAATGGATGCTTTTTTATTTATTTGTCATATTCTAGATTTTCCCTTCAATTGTTTGAATCAATATAAATCAGACTGGACCTACTCCTGTCTAATACATTTCAATCTTTCTGGTAAAATTTAATATTTTTGTGGATATTTTTTTCTTAGTCCTTCTCAGTATTGATTCCTCCTTCCCAACCCATCTTTAATTATAAAAAGTGATAATTATCTGAGAATTATTCACTCTAATAAATGAATTTTCACCTTGTATACAAAACACTTAGAAACATCACCAAAATAGATGCTGCTTTGCACAATACAAAAGTAGAGAAATAACTCACCTGGGATTATCTGTGACCACATACATAATATACAAAAAAGTTAAAAAGCTAATATTGTCAAACAGAAAACTTCAGAATTCTTAATACTATACAATTTATAATATACTTTAACATTTAAATCATATATATTAGGGAAAGCTGAATATAAAATGTGTATACTGTATTAGAAGACCTATGTGTAATAAATTAGGAGGTTACAATTGGGTTATTTCATAATAAAGTTAAGCAATATAATTCCATTAATATATTTTTCTCTGTTAATGAATATTCTACTACATTGCACATACTGTATATTAAAATCAAAATAAGAAACTTTACAGAAAATGAAATTGGAAGAATATTTCTACTTATCATGATAATTCTTCAAGCAGAAATTCAACTGATCCAAATATAACAATGATTACTAGAATCATACCTGACAGCTTTCTGCCTAAATTATATTGATTTAGTTATTTTATCATTCCATAACATTTGTTGAAGCATATATTTTTGATATTTATTTAATATATGCATAATATGTCATACAATCCTGAAGTAGAAGAATAGAAACTGGAATAAACAATTACTGAGAGAAACTTCAACAATTTCAGATAGTGTATGTTGATGAAATCACACTTCTAGTTTGAAGGAAGAATTATTAAACAAATTCACTGTGAAAGGTGAAAGAAGCACAAATTTAATCTACTGCATTTCTTTAAATAAAACTAAGATATGGGTGATTGTTCAAGTGCAGAGAACTTGATATTGTCAAGACCACAGATTTCCCAGTTGTAAGATATGGCTGCAAAAGCTGCATTAGAAATGCTGAATAACAAAAGCAGCAACAGCAACCACAAATGTGTCTATTGAATTGTTGTGCTACAAAAAATTGTTGAGAAAAAAAATGCATGTAAAGAACTTGACCAACCATCAACCAAACTAATATTAGGAGAAGAAAAATAAAGCTGCTTATTAGAAATTCTTATAGAGATATTAGATCAGGCATGTCCAAAGTCCGGCCCAGGGGCCAAGTGCAGCCCATTTTCAAATTTCGAGCGGCCTGCAGTCTCTTCTCCCCGCCAGAGTTATTTGTTAGTCTTTCATAAAATAGTTCATTTGCATTTAATTTTAATGGTTCAAAGAATGTCAGGCTGAATGGTCGGCCCCACACATTTTCACCTCATCAAATCTGGCCCTCTTTGCAAAAAGTTTGGACATCCCTGTATTAGATCTTTTGAATATAAAAGCAAATTAAGAAAATTGCAAGCCATTGGAAACAAGGTAAACAGAATAGAAAGTGGCTAGATGTCATTGATGATGGAAGCATGAATTTATTTGAAATCAAAGGAATTCCTAATAGATGAACCTAATGAAGTGCTGTCCATTGGATTACAAAGAGTTGGAAAGAAATCAACAAAATATCATTAACTATAGTGGGAGCATTTAATAAAACTGATATTCTTACAATACTATATGGTATTTTCCCTTCTCCTTATGCGATATGAATAATCACATCATTGGTATGTCTGATTAGTATAGTCTCATAGCTTCCACCCACCTAAACTTATATTTAATTTGAAATGCCACTTTTCACTTTGTCTGAAAGGAATGATATGTCTCAATCCAATAGAGTGTACAAAGCATAGTATGTTTGTTCATAGCTTAGGTTCTTGGCTTTTGTGTGCTTAATTTTCAAATTTCTGCTTTTTGCAGCATGATTGAAAGTTGGAATTGTTCTGATATTTATTTATTTATTTATTTATTTATTTATTTATTTATTTATTTATTTATTTGAATTTATCAAACAAATACGAGAACAAGAATAAAATAAAAATAAAAATATGTTTAACAGAATGTTAAACTTATTTTTAGTGAATATATATTTAGCAATTTTCATATATTTTAAAAAAATCCTCAGATTGATGAACAAATAAAATAAAACAGACTTAAAATGGTTGAAGCAAGAGAGGAATGCGAAACAACTTTCATTTACAAATATATTTATGCCTACTCCTTTTCAAATAGCACCAATGTCTGTACACAGTGAAACATTCCATGATGCCATTTGTCTGGAATGGTATAGGGTTTCCTACCTAGGCAGGGGGTTGGACTAGAAGACTCCAAGGTCCCTTCCAACTCTGCTATTGTATTGTATTATAAGTATCAATGACACGAGTAAAACAGCAATAAACAGAATCAGATAAAAGCTTTAAAAGTATGTGGTATAGTCTATAGATAATAATTTCTAATGAAGGCTGGCAGTCTGCAGCTTTTAGACAGGACAGAGGTCATAGGAAATAAGGTCACCCCCTCACTTTAAAAGAATGCTCAGCATCATTTGACAAAGTTCAGCTTCCATTTCTAAACTAATGATTTTGACTTTGAGGCGAAAGTGTAAAAAACTATTTGTAGCCACTTAAAATGGCATAATTGAGACCCTGAAAAATTGTGTATGTCCCAGAGGTTACATAAGTGCTGGTAAGGTATTATAGTGGTTGCTATGGCAATACCTTATATTTTATTGATTAACAGCAAATAGTCCTGAAAATCTGGTGGCAAGAAAGGGAAGCTGCTGTTCCACTGCACATCTTGTCATCCAGGTTATGTGCTAATTAATATTAATTAAAATCATGTATTTTACTAAAAATTAAGTTTCAAAACTAATATAAATAATTATGTAATTTTAATTCGTTAATAGTTTAATCTGACAAGAATAATATTTTAAAAGCAAAATTAATAAAATGCTCTTTAGAGGATATGTTCTATAACCGTGATGGCGAATCTATGGCACATATGCCCAAAGTGACATGTGAAGCCATGTCACTTGGCACAGGCAGCCTTGCCTGTTTATCTTCCGGGTTTTTGGCATGCATGTGTGCATGATGATCAGCTGTCCTTCGCTTGCACGCCAGTGCTGAAACCAGTGCATGCACGCATGCCAGCCAGCTGATTGTCAGGTGCGTATGTGCACCAGAACCCAGATGTTCCAATTTTCCAGAGCATGATCCTTTTGCATGCACAGCAATGCCAAAAATTGATGTGCACATGTGTGCCAGTCAGCTGATTGTCGGGTGCACATAGGCACCAGAACCCAGAAGTTTGGCTTTTCTGCAGTACAATCCCTTTGCATGGGAAACAGTGTGTGCATGCGTGCCAGCCAGCTGATCATTGGGCGTGCATGCACGCTAAAACCCAGAAGTTTGGTTTTTCTGGAGTGAGGCCCTAATGAGCGCACAGGAGCAAGCAACATTTCCGTGCATTTCACCATCACTGTTCTATAATATATTAAAACAACACTGGAACACTGAAAAAAATTTTTTTCTTGTCATTTAAATTTTTATTTCCATTTTCATTTTCATAACATACACTCACATGTATACTATACATAGCCCATATCATATAGTGTTAAATAATAATTACATCAGTTCCTCTTGTCAACAATGCCCAAAGAAAAAAAATAGGAACCCATTATAGCTCTTCTGCTCTCCATACACCTCTTTCTTCTACCTTCCCTCCATCATTCTTTTCTACTCTACTTCCCCTCCCTTTCTACTACTCCTCTCTCTACAATCCACTCCTCCTTATCCTTCTCATCTTCCCCCCTTACCCTCTCTCCTATCCCTCTCTTCCCATCCTTCTTCTTTCCCGCTCCTCCTCTCCTTGGTGTATTTCCGCTACATGTCAATATGCTTAGCCTATCCTATTTTTAAAGAAAAAGTAGTAATAATAATAATAATGAGAATATAAAATAAAGAAAAAAAACAGTATACATGTGGAGTCAAATTACATTGAAGTCTAACACATCTCATCTAACCTGATATATATCCCTCCCCCCCAACCTCCTCCCCAACCCCCCACAACCTACCCCCCCTGACTTCCCAGAACCCATACACGGTATAAATTTTTAACAAATACAGTCTAAGATATATTGAAAAAAAAGGAATAAGAAATTAATAACATCTTTACATTGAACTTAGCTCCTCCTTGCTAAACTAACTTTAAACAATTTAAATCATTCCTGATCTTAAGCATAGGCTATCTGGAATTTCTTAGTTCCGTATTTATTTTGTATATAATCAATCCATTTTTTCCAGTCTCGTTTATATCTCTCATTTGAGTGGTCTTTAAGATATGCAGATATTTTAGCCATCTTGGCTAAATTTGTGACTTTCAATGTCCATTCCTGAATTGTAGGCAAGTCTTCCTTCTTCCAATATTGCGCCACCAACAGTCTTGCTGCCGTTATTAAGTGTAAAATCAAGTTAATCTCTACCGCTGTACAGTCAGTAATTATACCTAACAAAAATAACTGAGGAGTAAACTTTATCCTTCTTTTAAAGATATTTTGCATAATCCACCATATTTTTATCCAAAATGCCTTAACCTTTTGGCAAGTCCACCATATATGGAAATATGTAGCATCGAGAGAACCACATCTCCAACATTTGGGTTGTAAATTCGAGTACATAGAAGCCAACTTTTTAGGATCTAAATGCCATCTATAGCAGTGTTTTTCAACCTTTTTTGTGCAAAGGCACACTTTTTTCATGAAAAAAATCACGAGGCACACCACCATTAGAAAATGTTAAAAAAATTCCTGGGGGCGGAGCCTGTCGCCGAAGAGGGCTCAACGGAGCTCCTCTCAGAGATCTGGTCTGTATATCTAAATAAGATCATAGATATCACCCCTTTTTGGCTAGAAAGGGGCAGGGAGTAGCTCTGTGGCTAGGGTCTATTCGTAATTCACAGCCTTTTTCTTTTTTTTGGCTGTGGACGGAGATTAGATCCAGCGTAAGCGGAGCCTTTATCTCCAGCCAGTTCTTCTCAGCTGCTTTTTTTTTGCAGCCCTAGACAGGCGACCCCCCCCCAGGACAAAGCAAAGTTGTTTGAAGCTAGGATTAATACGGGCGGGTCTCACCCCTGTGAGATTTATGCTTTTATTACTATCTTAAACACCAGCCTCATTTGTCCTAGAGGCTTCTTTGTTTAAACGGACTTCAAAATGGCGATTTCTCTCCGTTGGTGACTGATAGGGGATGTACTTAGCCGGCTTTACCTTCCTGCAGACCGCTCCTTAACAAAATAATTTTTTTTTGGAAACAGAGGGGAGCGAGAGCGCTGTTTATTTGTTTATTTATAATGGCACCCAGGTCAAAATTGAAGCGTCTCTCTACGAATGTGCTTAAAGAATCTACGAATGAATTTAAAGAATCTACTATGAAATCGCTGCCCTTGTCTCCTACGCCCTCTACTGGAGAATTCTTAACACAGGAATTTTTCTTTCAAATGCTCAATGACTTTAAACAAGAAATTAAAGAATTTGTATTGGAGCTATATGGTAATTTAAAGTCTAAGATTGCCCAAATGAAGGCGAATACGTTTGTAGCCGTGTCTGCCCTGACAGATTATACCGCTGAAATGGAGAATAAATTGGAAAGCTTGGAGGAGGCTAATTCTAATTTGACTACTAATATCCAAACATTACAACAAAAAATTAGAGATACTCAAGAACAGCTCGTTATGATAAACTTTAACAAGAAGGCATTTGCAATAAGAGTCAGAGGATTCCGCGAAAAGGAGCGAGAGAATCTGAAACAGACCTTTGTTGAAGCCTTCAGCCATGCGGTGGGAAACCCGGGACTTAATTTTGATTGGCAGATTCGGAAAATCTATCGCCAGAATTCGTTGGTAGCGGAACAGCGACAGCTCCCGAGGGACATAATTATATATTTCTCCACAAAAGAATCCAGAAACGCGATTATGCAAAAGTTTTACAATAACAGGTTGCGAGTTGATGGCCAGGATTTGATTGTCTTCAAAGAAATACCATCCCAGATGTTAAAAGCAAGAAGAGACTATACTTTCTTAACTAAAGAGCTTAGAAATCATCAGATTCAATATAAATGGGAGGGCCCAGCCGGCATTACGGTCACATTTGAGAATCAAAGACTTCGTCTCAATTCTGTTTCGGAGGCTCGAGATTTCTATTACAAGACTTTGAAGGCGGGACTTCCTGATTCACTTGGAAAAGAGGAAAGACAAGCCGAAGGAGAAGGCAAGCAGCAGACCACATGGCTGCAAGATGGAGGGGGTAGCTCTCCCTCTCTCGGAGAAGCAGAAAAGCGGAGATCGAAGATTTAGACATTCTAAAATACTCGTCAAAGTTGTGGATTGAATGGGGGTTTGTGACCTCTCTCCGGTAGAAAAAGCGGAATCGGATATTGGTGGGGTGATGCTGAATGTATATTTGTAAAATGCATGCAGAATGATTTACGCTGTTTAAATCCTGTTAGAAGGGGAAGTTTGATGAGATTATTTTAAAATAGAAGGTAAACTGATTCTTGTTTAAAGTATTATTTGAATATGTGGAATGATCCATGCTACTTAATTTTTATTAGAAGGGAAAGCTTGGTGAGATTATTTTGAGCTAGATTGTAAACTAATGTCTGCATAAATTTGATAGTGGTAAATATCAGAGAAGCAAGGGATGAGGGTAAAATGCATGCGGAATGATTTACATTGTTTAAATCCTATTAGAAGGGAAAGATTGATGGGATCATTTTAAGATAGAATGCAAACTGATTTTTGTGTAAAGTAATATTTGATCCACGCTGCTTAAATTTTACTAGAAGGGAAAGTTTGGTGAGATTATTATGAGCTAGATTGTAAACTGATGTCTGCACAAATTTGTATAAATTTTGACTCTTGTGTGAATTACTGTTTGAAAATAAGGTTAAGAAAGATTATTTGGAGGGACTATGGGAAATAGTGGTAAATATTAGAGAAGCAAGGGACGAGGGTAAAATGCATGCGGAATGATTTACGCTGTTTAAATTCTATTAGAAGGGAAAGTTTGATGAGATTATTTTAAGATAGAATGCAAACTGATTCTTCTGTAAAGTAATATTTGAATATGTGGAATGATCCACGCTGCTTAAATTTTACTAGAAGGGAAAGTTTGGTGAGATTATTTTGAGCTAGATTGTATACTGATGTCTACACAAATTTGTATAAATGTTTATCTGAATATAAGGTTAAGGAAGATGAACTGGAGAGTCTACAGGAGGATGGGGTAAATAACAAAGAAGCAAGAGACGAGAATAAAATACATATAGAATGATTTACACTATTTAAACAAAAATAAAGATGCGGGGCTGAGCTTAATACAAAGAGTTCTTTTTTTTCTTTTTTTTTTCTTTTCTTTTTTTTTCTTTGCTTTTCCTTTATATAATTTGTATTTTCTTTCTATCTATTTTTTTTATATATATTACTTTTATTTTTAATCCATACGATCATAAGATACTTTAGATAGAGGGCAGTGCCAGGTGTGGGCCCTGGGAAGTCGGGAGGATTAGGGATGGGGATTCATGGGGGGTGGGTGGGTGGGTGTTAATATAGTCTCAATAAGAAAAAGAATGCACTTGTATACGGTTGTTCTTTTTTTTTTTCTTTTCTTTCTTTATATTTTTTTTCCTTGGTTTATTTTATTTTTTATCATATTATATTAATAAACAACAGTTGAATAAAGGAATACACCAAGGGGAGAGGTAGAGGGAAAGAAGAGGGAGGAGTAAGGAAGGAGTAAGGGGAATGTAAGGAGGGCGTGCTGGGAGCAAGGGGAGAAGGAAGGTTTGAGGGGAAAGGGAAGTAGGAGGGGAGTGTTAGAGGGAGGAAAGGAAAGTTGGAGGGGGAAGATGGGGTGTATGGAGGATGGAAGTGTCAGGTGGGGTTGTGATTGATGAGTTGTGTTTTCTTTTTTATTTTGTTTTATTTCTTTTCTTATAGCAAATATCCAGTATATAAGTGACTGTAAAATGGAATGTGAAAATGAAGAAAATGTTAAAAAAATTTAACTCTGTGCCTATATTGACTATATATAAAGTAATTCTCTTGAATCCTCCGCGATTGTTGCTATGGGCGCACGCAGGGGATGTCAGTGACGTCCCTGCGTGCGCTACCTCCCAGCGCTGCAGACGAGGTGAAGCCTCCAAAGCTCCCGCAGGCGCCCCCGCCCATGGCAGCGGCAGTGGTGCCTCCCCCTCCGCTCGGAGCACCTCAGCTGGGCTCTGGGTTACCCCTGCCGCTGCCTCCACCTCCGAGGTTTTTCAGAAGACATGAGGCCTTTTTCCCTGCCCCCCCTCCGCCGCCTTCCTACTAGCTCCCGCAGCCAAATGGCTCCTCAAAAGCACGGTGGAGGAGGAAGGGGGAGGGATAACACGGGGGGCCAGCTCAGGTGCTCTGCGTGGAGCCTCCACACACAACTGGTGTGCTCCACAAACGTTCCTGCTCACTAGCTCAAAAGGGCCCTCGCTGTTTCTCCAGGCAGCCCTCGCCCCTCTGTCCAGCCGAAGGTCGCTCCTGGCCAGGCAGGCTCCCTGCAGCTGCTCAGAGGCTCGCTCTCCTCCTCGTAGCACCGTGAAATCCTTGGGTGGCTCCCAGCTCCTCTGCAATACAGCCAGTTCTTGACTTAGCCTCCACGCAGAGCACCTGAGCTGGCCCCCCTGTTATCCCTCCCCCTTCCTCCTCCACCGTGCTTTTGAGGAGCCATTTGGCCATGGGAGCTAGTAGGAAGGCGGCGGAGCGGGGGAGCAGGGAAAAAGGCCTCATGGCTTCTGAAAAACTGCGGAGGTGGAGGCTGCGGCAGGGGTAACACAGAGCCCAGCTGAGGTGCTCCGAGTAGAGGGGGAGGCACCACCACCGCTGCCATGGGCGGGGGCGCCTGCGGGAGCTTTGGAGGCTTCACCTCGGCTGCAGCGCTGGGCAGCAAATATGTTGGTGGTGTTGGAGGAGGAGGAGGAGGAGGAGGAGGAGGAGGAGGCAGCAGCTATTCTAGTGGTGGTGGGGGCTCGTTGGCATCTTCAGCGGCAGCCCTGCCCCCTGTGAAAAAAACCGAAGATAGAGCAGATCCACACAGATGACGTTGCTGCAACATGACTGGAGGAGGAATTCTGGGAGTTGAAGTCCACAAGGCTTAAAGCTGTCAGGTTTGAAGACCCCTGGGGTTTTTTTTCCTAAAGGGTGTGCAAAGGTCTTGTAACTTGACAGCTTTAAGACTTGCATGCTTCAATGCCAGAGTTCCTCCTCCAGTCATGTTGCAGTAACGTCATCTACTTGAGAGACTGCCTCCTGCCAATTACCTCCCTGCGACCTATTAGATCGCATAGATTAGGCCTCCTCCGAGTTCCATCTGCCAGCCAGTGTCGACTGGCAACCACACAGAGGAGAGCCTTTTCAGTAGTAGTTCCGACCCTTTGGAACGATCTCCCCATGGAGATTCGTACCCTCACCACCGTCCAGACCTTCCGCACAGCCCTCAAGTCCTGGCTATCCCGTCAGGCCTGGGGATAAAGATCGTAATCTGTCCCCACCCGAATGATGAATGAATGTTGTGTACTATTTTTACTCATGTATTGTTTCATGTTTACTGTTTTGTACCCCCTTCCCTATATTTTGTAAGCCACCCTGAGTCCCCTCAGGGAAAAGGGCGGCCTATAAATAATAATAAAACTCTAAAAAAAAAAACTCTAAAAACTCCTGAGCCAACATTTTGGTTGCTAAGCAGGACCATTGTTAAGTGAGGCTTTTTTTGGAGGCTTCACCTCGGCTGCAGCATTGGCGGCAAATCCGTCAATGCTGTTGGAGGAGGAGGAGGCAGCAGCAGCTATTCCCCTCAGCTTCGGGAGCCTGTGGCAGAAATCACTGCGCGCAGTTTGAAACAGCTGCGCGGTGTTTTCTTGCCACGTGCGCGGCTGCGCAGCCGCGCACCTTAGAGGGAACAGTGGACACAGAGATGTCCCGAGGCAAAAACACCCGGCGGGTGTTTTTCCCATGGCACACCTTACACTATGTCACGGCACACTAGTGTGCTGCGGCACAGTGGTTGAAAAACACTGATCTATAGAACATCTTGTAAAAATTTTCTCTCGGGTTTTGGGCTTGTGTAAATTTCACATTTCTTACCCAAATTCTTTCCCATGTATCCAACATTATTGGTTCTTCAATATTTTGAGCCCACTTTATCATACAATCTTTAACTAGGTCTGTTTCGGAATCCATCTGTACTAATACATTGTATATCCTCTTTATATGCATTAAACTTTGATGTCTTATTTGTTTAAATAGATTATCCTCGACTTGCAAGAAATCAATTTTTTGATCTGTTTTCCACCTGGCCTGTAACTGCCCATACTGGAACCATGTTTGAATTACCTTTTCCTCTTTTAATACATCTAAGGGTTTTAGTTGTAACACACCCCTGTCTAGGGTAAGAAGCTGTCTGTAAGTAATTCTATCCTGTTTTTGTGCTATGTTCATATTTTCTATTGCGTGTCTAGGAATTGCCCACATTGGTATCTTGTCATTTAATTTGTATTGATATTTTTCCAAACCCGCAATAAAGCATTCCTTAAAATATGACTTTTAAAATTTTTGTAGACTTTTTTGTTGTATAACAGGTAAGCATGCCAGCCATATACCAAATCATGTCCCTCGATATTAAGTATCCTATCATTAGTTAAATCAATCCAATCACTGATTACAGATAATACTACTGCATCATAATATAACTTTAGGTTGGGTAATTTCAAACCTCCCCTCTCACACGTATCTTGCATTATTTTTAACTTTACTCTCGTCTTCTTTCCTGCCCATACAAATTTATTAATACCCTTCTGCCATTCTAACAGATTCGCATCTTTTTTAAGTATAGATAACATTTGGAAAAGAAATAAAAATTTAGGTAAGATATTCATTTTCACTGCTGCTATTCTTCCCAACAAAGATAACTGCAACTTGTCCCATTTTTTCATCTCTGTCTGTATAGTATGCCAAAGTAGTTCATAATTATACTTATATAATTTCCCATTTGAGGTTGAAATATTAACTCCCAAATATTTGACCCTTTTAACTGTTTCACATCCTATCATTCCTCCTAGTTCTTCCTTTTGTTTAGTATTCATATTTATAGCTAGTATTTTTGTTTTCCCTAGATTTTAAAACCAGACACTTGACCATATTGGTTAATCGTATTCATTAAGATCATACTAGATTCCTGCGGTTGATCCAATATTATAACCAAGTCATCCGCAAAAGCACGCACTCTGTATTCTTGCTGCCTAATCTTAATTCCCTTTAGACCCTCCAGGCCCCGTATTTTGTTCAGCAGTACTTCCAAAGTTAAGATAAACAATAGTGGAGACAAGGGACAACCCTGTCTTGTACCTTTTCCCATTTGAAAAGAGTCTGTTAAGCTTCCATTGACTATAATTTGAGCCGTTTGCTGTTGATTGCTTTAATTGATTGTAAAAAAACTTTCTCCTATTTGCATTTTTTGCAGTGTTTTCAACAAGAATTGCCAATTAACTAGATCAAAGGCTTTCTCAGCATCCAGAAATATGAACGCGGCAGGAATTTGATTGTTCTTTCGCAAGTATTCTAGTGCATTAATAATTAATCTTACGTTACTTTTCATTTGTCTCCCTTGAATAAAGCCTGTTTGATCACTGTGTATCAATTGTTGAATAACCAACATTAACCTATTTGCTAGTATTTTAGTAAAGATTTTATAATCTGCATTAAGTAATGAGATAGGTCTATAGTTTTTGGGTTGAGTAATATCTTGATATTCTTTGGGTATCAGGGATATAAAAGCTGTCTTCCATGATGGGGGCACCTTACCTTCCGTTTGAATCTTATTAAATAATTCCTTAAGAGGTTCTACCATTTCTAACTGTAGGTTTTTATAGTAAACCGTGGTCAAGCCATCTGTGCCTGGTGCCTTCCCTGCCTTTAACTGCTTAATTACCTGTAGAATTTTCCCCGAAGTTATTGGTTGATTCAATTTTTGCCCCTGCTCTTCTTTAACTATGGGTATTTTCTCTTTGTCTAGGTATCTCTATATATCTAGGCCATTAATTTTTTCACCCTTATACAGCTCTGTAAAAAATTCCCGGAAGGCCTTTTGAATCTCATCCTGTTGGAACACTTCCTTCCCTCTATAGAACAATTTGGTTATATTTCAGGAATTTTGTTTTTTCTAAAATCTGATATGCTAACCATCTGTCAGATTTATTTGCATTACAAAAGGTATTACGTTTTTCGTATAACAAACTAGTAGCTACCTGATCTGAGATCAACATGTTAAATTGGGCCTTTAATAAAGTAATTGCTTCTTTAATCTTTGTATCTCTTGGATTTAAAGTTAACTCTAGCTCTTTCTTCCTGATTTCATCTTCCAGTTCTGTTCATTTTACCCCTTGTTTATGTCTATGTAATCTATTTATGTTTATCAAAACTCCTCTCATATACGCTTTACTTGCATCCCATACAATTTCCATAAGTGTACCCTTATTCATATTAAAAACAAAGTATTCTGTTAGCAATTTTTTACAATCATTAATATATTTTTCATATCTGAATAAATTTTCATTCAATCTCCAAGACCTTCTTGCTTGTGCCACCCCTCCCAACTCCATCCAAACTGGGTTATGATCTGATAAAACCCTAGCTGAGATCTTTGTCTTCTTCACCCCGGAAAGCAAATCATTAGTAATTAATATAAAATCGATCCTAGAAAAGGATTGATGTCTATCAGAGAAAAAGATAAAGTCATATTCTTCTGCATTTCTTTCTCGCCAAATATCTCTCAATTCGAAGTCATCCATCATATCAAAAAAGGACTTAGGTAGTTTTGCTCACATTTGAGTATTTGGGCGGGAGACCTTCTTATCTTTCTTAGTATCCATAACACCATTCCAATCGCCCAGTAGTATGCAAGACCTATAATCCCACTGCACTAATTTAGCATGAAGTTTTCTATAAAATCCATCTTGTTGTTGATTAGGAGCATATATTCCCAATATCAATGTCTTTTTTCCTTCCAATACCAGATCTAGCGCGATGTGTCTTCCGTGGGGATCTGCCTCGATTAGTTCAGCTTTCATGTCTTTTCTTAAGTATATAACTATACCATTTTTCTTTTCTGTAGCAGAAGCTATAAAATGTTGACCAAGTCTTGTATTAATCAAATATTTGTGGTCAGTTGATCTAATATGAGTTTCTTGCAAGCAAATTATATCATTCTTGAACTGTTTAAGATAGTGGAATATTTTCTTTCTCTTCTGTGGAGAGTTCAATCCATTGACGTTCCATGTTAGAAGCTTAGTTGTCATCTTTGGTTGCTGAAGCTTTTTTTAGAGCCTCCTGGATAACCTGAAGTTTAACCTTTGGCCTGGCTCCTCCCACTGCTTCTAGACTGGTTACTGTAGCTTCTTGACCGATGGCAGGTGATTGTTGGGATTGTTGCATTTTGGATTGTTGCTCCATGCGTCTGGTAATCATACGGTTTGGTCTTTGTTCCATGGCTCCTTGTGCTTCTAAGAGTGAGATGATCCATCTTATCTGGTAATTGTGTAGTTTGCTGTCTATCTTGTCCTGCTTGTGCTCTTTCTCTAGGTCCAGATGGTGCGGGATGTTGAGCCTTCAAAATGTTGTGGTAAAAATCTCGAGCTTTCCATACTGAATTAAGACGGTATCTTTGCCTCTCGAATGTGAGTGCTAGGCCAAATGGTGCGTCCCATCTAAACTGTATCTGGTGATTTCTAAGCTCTTCAACTAAAAAAGCATAGTCTTTCCTGGATCTTAACATTTGAGGTGGTATCTCTTTCAAAACGGTCAATTCCTGACCCCCAATTTGAAGCTTAGTTTTATAGGACTCTTGTAATATCATATTCCTAATATCTCTTGTAGTAAAATATATCACAATGTCCCGTGGAAGCTGTTTCTGCTTTGCCAGCCAAGAATTAGCGTGATAAGCTTTATCAATTTGCCAATCAAAGTTACACCCTGGTCTTCCCATCAGGCTATCAAACGCTTCGGAAAGAATCTGTTTCAAGTTTTCCCGCTTGTCTTCACGCAAGCCCCTTACTCTTAATACCAGTTCCATTTGTCTGTACTGTATCATAATAATTTCTTTCACAGCATTTTCAACTCTTTGTTGCACCACCTGTTTTTGATACCAAATTAATATTGGTGTCATTAAGATCATCTAGTCTTCAATTCCGGAAACATGTTCTGTCAAAATTACAATCCCCAACATATCTTCTCTGATTTTGGAAACCCGGGTCTCAAGTTTGTCAGACAGCTCCTTATGCGCCATGGATATCTCTTCTTTGAACCCTTCTTTGAGTTCTTTGAATTTTGATTCCACCGTAATTGCCTGAGTATTGAAAGCCTCGGCCAGCTCCTTCAGGAAGAATTCTTTCATTAATGGGTCGCCTATAGGGGGCGTGGGAGGCAGAGACTGCAGTTTTGTGCCAGGTTGGGCAATGTGCCTGAACCTCTAGGAGCCGGGGGGCATCTTTAAAGTAAGATTTGGCTTAGAGGCCATTCCAAGTTTCTTCTTCAACCAATTAATAAAACTCTGCTGGCCAATTATACAGCTGTGAAGTGAAGTGATAAATCACTCCTTTCCCTTGAAGTTTTAAAACTCCGTAGAGATTCAAAGCATAAACAGTGTTACGAAGCAGCTCAGTGAGCTCGGCGCCATTTTAACTGTCTCTTTAATAGTTAAGTTATTGGAAGAAGGTCTTGTAAAAATGAAGCTAAGATTTAAACAAGCAATTAGGGGTTCACATGTACCAGTCCTGCTCGCCTTGGAATCAATAAATCAAGTTTTGTTCTGAGGAGGAGAGAGCTTGCTTCGCACTGCAAATCGCAGCTGGAATTCCCGGCATGGAGACAATTCTGCCTTCAGCTGGCCTCCCCCCCCCTCACAGACACAAACTGTGAGGATCGGATGGCACTTTTGCTCAGCAAAATGGCTCACCTTAACTCCTTTGCCTGAAGAATAAGGTAAACAAACAGCCAGACATCTGATGGATTGATCACCTGACAGATAATGCGACCAGGAATTTGGGAGCAGATATAATGAGCTGCTCCCATCAGTAAGCCTCTCCCCGGAAGTCCCCGAACACTGAGAAATTATTAATGGTCAACTAAACCTCTTCATCAAAAACTTTTCAAAGTGATAACATCCAAACAACAAATGATTTTAGTGTCATTGCTACTTGTATCAAATGGTGTATAAATGTTCTATAAAAATAGAACATTTTTATAGATAAATAAATCCTATATTTCAAATGTTTCAGAGTAATACTGTCATGGCAAAAGACTTAGCAAAACTCCCATCTGTTGATAGAAGGAAATAAAATTTGAAAAATCCCTTCCAATCCTTCCCAGATTCTTTGTTTCCAGTGAGTACAACCAATACCAAAAGCAACACAATACAAAAAGGTTTATGGATTCATATCTTAATAGAGTTATCCATAAAATACATTTCTTATTTTCAACACAATTAGATACCCCTCTCTAGTCAACATGACTTACTCAATTATCTAATACTTTCTTGCATTGGAAAAAAAAAGAAATAGAAGGTGTTCTTGGGTTGTTCTTGGTTATGCAATTTCATGTCTTCCAAAATCTAGTAGATTTTTAACACCTCCTGGATTTCTAGCATTTTATCATTTTTAGTGCATTTTAGCATAATGTTGCACTCTCTATGCTTATAAATGGACTAATTACTCTTAATTAGATTGGAATATTTATTATAAGGTTTGTTAAACCTAATATTTATCATGATTTCTTCTGAAAAGTATTTTTTGGGCAAGCATGCAAAGAGCTTACATTCCTGTTGATATAACTCTCTCAGGTTCTGCTAGCCCTCAGTTCCATATTCTCAAAGTATCCTTTCAACATAATTTCAACAGTATGTATTCCAGAAACTTTGCTTAGAAAACTAGTTTAATATTTACTTTAGAATTCTTCTATTTTATAAATAAAGGAAAGTATCAGCCAAGATTTCCCAGTTCCCTGCTGTCTCTTCAACAAAAGAGTTCTACTTTGTCTTTATCTGCTGCACCTGTTCCTTTTCTGTTGAAGACCCCTGCCTTGTTCTCACATGCTGACCTAGTTTCCCTTATGGGCCACAATAGCCATAAAATGGGACTATTAACATATACTATTAACACCTAAACCATGATATGGAAGAGTAGGCAGCTCTACTGGAAGGTAGCAGCTTCTCTTAGATAGGTATTTGCTTGCTTTTAAACGTTTGCCTTTGTAATGCCAATTGTATTGATATGTAATATAATGGGAAAATATATTACTACTGTATGATATAAATGTTAATATGGCCAAAATTCATATTAGCTACAAAATATATAACTTTCAGTCTACATATAGATCTTTATCTGCAAGAATAAAACATTCTCTTTTAAGCTGGGAAATGTTTGTTCTGTGCAATTTATTACAAGACAGCATTTTCTAACATAAAATAATGTGGATAATATGAATAAAAAATGAGTATCCTTCAGGAACAACACTTTCAGCATATTCAGTCCTTTTTGTAATTCGGCTTGTATGCAAATAAATTATTATTATTGCCTTTCATCTGTTATTTTTATCGAATATTTAGTTTAAAAATTAAGACCGATGTATATAGTTATATAACATCCATGTTAAAACATTACAAAAGTCACTTGTGACCTACATCTCTATTCCTCCTTTTTAAATAATGGATTCCTTTTATCCTGGAGTAGGTTTCAAGAAGGCAGATTTAGTTGAATGTTAGAGGACACAGGAGAAACAATAAGAGTATGGAACTAATTATCTAGAGAGATAGTGAGCTCAAGCTCCAATTCACTGAATATGTTCAAGCTGAAGCTAGACCATTATCTATCTGGACTGCCTTAATGTAGATGCCTATACTGATCAGGGGGTTGCATTTGATAGCCAAAAAGTCCCTTTACAAATCTAAGAGTGTATGTAGAATGTAGAAGATTAAATATAAGTTTAAATTAAATTAAATCTATCAAGTGTGTGTCCTGGTTCTGACACAACTGAGCATGTCAATTGATTCCAATATCTTACCATTGGCCTAAACAACCCTGGCATCCAATTCATCATCTGGATGGTGGATGCTTTTAGCCTTTTCACTTCAGACTACCTGGCTCCTTTACAATTATACTTTCATTTTCTTGTTCTGTTGCATCAGATACAAATAAAGTGGGATAATTTGGACTTAACTAATATAATGAGTTGTGCATGGAAATTATTTTAAAGATGTCAGAAATTCAGTACAAAGCAAAACCAGCTGCCTTCTGACTCAGAGCACTCTACAGAAATGCATCACACTGATCTTAACAGAACTTCATTTAGCTGTTTCTTAGTACAATTCAAAGCACTGTTACTCACAGCTGAAGTCCAATATAGCTTAAATCACAGATATTGAAAGAATAATTAAATTTGATCCTCCCGTGTACCATATTAACATAATTTTTAAAGCTTCTTTTTCAGAGCCTCTGACATGTGTTGCAGAAAACATCACAATAGCTGAAATCCATTTGTCAATTATTTATCCATGAAAGACCCCATAGAATCAGAATGATTATACTCAGTAAACCTGACATAAACTTTTATTTACCAAATTTTTAAATGAGAATTTACTTATTTGTAATTTTAATTTTTTATATAATTCACTCTTGAAGTTATTACTAAGAAAATGCATTTAGTCATTTTTGTTATTAGGATAAATAAC
The DNA here is from genome assembly GCF_009769535.1 of Thamnophis elegans. Taxonomy (NCBI): domain Eukaryota; kingdom Metazoa; phylum Chordata; class Lepidosauria; order Squamata; family Natricidae; genus Thamnophis; species Thamnophis elegans. The sequence goes on from NC_045546.1 coordinate 43,316,494, forward strand.
AAATATTTCCAAAATAGCTAAACATTCTTTGGGTTCTGAAAAAGTCTAGTGTTTCACTCATGTTATTACTATCAGTGGTGGCATTCAGCCAGTTTGCACCACTTCGGGAGAACTGGTTGTTAACTTTCTGAGCAGTTTGGTGAACTGGTTGTTGGAAGAAATCATTAGGGCAGAGAACCAGTTGTTAAATTATTTGAATCCCACCACTGGCTAATATCTATTACCACTCCCCAACACAATTATTTTTTTAATATGACTATTGTTTTAAAAGCATTGATGGAAGAGAAAACAAAGACAGATACTATCATATCGAGCCATTAATAATACATTTGAAAACAGCAACTGAACAACATACTAGAATATTTTTAAAAAAATCAAATTAATCATTTTTTCCTCAAAAAATTGAGCAGTTATTGAGTGCTTCTAGCAAAATCATAGACAATGTGTAGGCAGAATTTAGTTTGCATTTTGAAGAAAGCATATGAAATAAGAAAAATAGTTCTGTTTCAAATATTCAGGAGCAACAATATAATTTTCCAGTGAGTGCATGACTCTTATTTCAATAAGGCCCTTGAGACATAAGGAAGGGAAGGAGGGGGAGGGGGCACTGTTTTAAATATAATATAGTTTTGAGTGATTCAGATCTAATAATACAAGCATTACATCTCTCTGGCATTCATTACAGCATATCAACTTCCATAACAAGAGAGATGCAACCATTTTAAGAATGACATGAACTTCATTACATTAAAAACGGTCACTTTTTTTCCAGGCTGTATGAAAAGATAAGACAGAAATCATGTTTCATTGGGCACATTAAATATTTGGGTGGTTGTTACATTATAGCTCAAGATGATAAGCATACTATTCTCTCCTCGCAACATTTTTCTCACAACTTTGAAAGGTAGGTTGTCTTGAGAGAAAAAGATTGATGCAAAATCACTGAATGAGTTGCCATGCAGGAGAATAGAGTAGAATATAGGGCTGATCACTTGTAGATGAAAATCCTAAGCCATGATTAATTGCCTTGTGGTTTCGCTCTGGGTCGCAAGGTGATGGGTGTGCGCATGCGCGGCAGGGGTGGGTTTCTCGCCCTGTTCCAACTGGTTCGGTTGGAACGGGGCCGGGGGCATCCTCGTGCACGCGTGCAGCGCACGCGTGCGTACTAGCGTCTGTGCGATGCTCCAGCTGCTCCTGGAGGATTGCGCAGGCACTGTATGTGTCCTGCGCATGCGTGGAAGCGCAGAACTCGTCAAAACCGGGTAAAGAGCGTGGGCGCGTGGGTGGGCCCTTCGCCGTTCCCGGAAGTTACTTACTTCCGGGTTTGCTGACCAACCGGTTCGCAGGGACCGCCGTGAACCGGTTGAAACCCACCCCTGATGCGCGGGGTGCGGAAGAATACAAACTTCATTTGAAACCATTTCGGTGTTTGGCTGGTTTCATTATCCCTTCGGAGCCTGACACACTACACTAGTCTGTGTGTAGATATATTGTGTAAGGATGATGATGTAAATATGATGTAAAATATATGATGCAAATCAGATAAAAAATTAGTACAATAAAGCTGTGGCCTGCAGAGCAGTATTGGTATTAGCATAAACATTCTGAAAAATTAAATAATTATTATAGTGGAATACAAGAATTACTGTCATGGGTAGTGAAAATAAGTAGATAAAGAAAACTATGATTTTTATGTTTAACTTTCTTGCTGGAGTTTATTTTAAATATGATAAGTATTAATTGCTATGTTAGGCAATCAATCTTGCTACATTAATCAGAAAGTGTCCCTGCAAACACTATGCTAAATATTGTTTTAAGTACCTTAAGATATTTGTTTTTTCCCCTCAATAATCAGAAAATGAAGAGAGACTTGGAAAAGAAATCAAGGAGGAAAAAGGCTTGTCTTACTTATAGGCAGTTTGTGAAACAAAATCAATCTTACTTAAAATTCATAGTATATTTTCCTTTTCTATTACTTTCAATACATAAATATTTTCTGACTTCAGAGCATTATGAACACAGCTCTCTATGAGCAAGAATTCTTGAAAGTATTGTGCACAGTTAAAGTAACTGCAAACTTAAAAGAAAGTGTCATTTGAGGTGGCAATGATTTTCTTCCATTTACTCAATTTTATCTCTGACAAATAACAATCATGAGAAGTTCATATCTACACTATTTTTCTTTCTGAGAGATTTATAGTCTTCTTTTTCTTGACTCCTGAACCAGTACTTAGGGAGTTCTTTATGTTTGTCTTAGAACGTCAAGGTCATAGCTACATATCTACAATTTGAGGAGATAAAAAGTATACAACTGAATAGCTTGCTTGGCATAGCAGAAAAAAGATTTTTGTAGTTTGTAAATGTGCAGCTCAAGCAATAAATGCTGATTATTTGAGGAAAATGCTCTTTAACTGCTTACAAAGCCAAAGCAATTTCAATAGCAGAATTGCATTCAATTCTACTTATTGGAGGAGTTTCTACAAGGCATTTTAATTTCCTTATCAAAAGTCATCTCTGCCATTTTATATAAAAAGCAGATTACATATTTAAAGTTTTGAAAAGAACACAGATTATCTGTAACACAGATAAGTTAATGGCCAAAGATTTTAGAAATAGAATTTCCTAATCATCGTAAAAGTATGATAAAAGTCTCATTACACTTCATGGATTAACTATATTATTGAAAAATGCCTATTTTCCTTCTTAAAGATCTGACAATTAAGAGAAACGTGGGCATATTTACACAATTTATCTGTTTTATAACAATTTTTCCATGGCAAGTTATATTACTTAATACAATTAACACATGTTTATATGAATTTTAAGATGGAAACTATGGATTGGCTTTGGATTAAAAACTTTTCTCTGCTGTTGAGTTGACATACTATCCACCATCTTTAAGTACCAGAAAAAGTTATTGACATGACACTTGCTGTTCCTATTATTTGTGTCCTACCTCTGCTGCTTTTATATCCTGTGACTGCAAAAGATTAAAATTCTAGGAAAGGGGATGGGTCATGCTTTCTCTCTCTTGATGTTGATGAATCAATAATATGACTGTATTTGATGATATTATTAGTTTCCTCACCCTCTGACAAGTTGAAGATAATGAAAAAGAAAAAGGAAATATTATTGCATAAAGTATTTTTTTTCTACATGAAATATTAGAAAATAGGGAAGAAGCACCTAAACAAGTTCTTATAACACTTTTTCATTCAAAATAGGAGATATAATACAGTTTAAGCTATCTACATATGGATGGATTGCCTTATCCTTATCAAAATTACCTAAGACATTGTGATAAGAAACAATGAAGGTTTTTTTTTTTAGATTAGTACAATGTGTGAAAGGAGTTTAGAATGTTCAATAAGGTATGATTTGATTATAGCCATTGTTTTCATCAGCATCATGACTTTTATAAGTTGTCTACTTATGGAGATTTCCAAGGATGAAATGGCAAACTGAAGATGTCACTGCAAAACAGTGGAGCTGACAATAACAACAAGTAGTATATAATTTATCATGCCAGTCATTATTTCATAGAATACCTGAAGACTAATATTGCTTGTTTACTATGGTCTTATATAAAGCAATTTTGAATTATGGCATCTTGAATTTGTTTACAGATCTATTATTGTCATTTGAATGTTCCAATATTACTTAGATAGAGGAAGAGAGAGAAAGAGAGAGGGACAATTCTGTAAGTGATTTATTGGTCTTAGAAATGTTGTTAAGGGCAATTCATATTATATGACCAATATCACTGCTTTAAAATATTTGCTTTTAAATTAGACAAAGAGATGGCAAAATCAAGATGATGTCTGAATGTGGCCATTAACAGAGAAGAAGAAAAGAGTCAACTTATGTCATGGCATCTGTATTTGTGACATGTTATATGTTATTCATGTCATGATGCAACTGATATAAATTGCATATTTTGGGTCATTTTTCTGATGAAGACATAACCCACAAAGTTGTATCACCAATCTTAATGGACAGAAGTTCAGATGGTTTTAACTATATATTATTCTTTACAATTAGAGGAATAGAAAGCAGATAAGTGGTGATTGCTTCTTGGTGTTCAGAGTTTACAAGGGGTTAGTTTCAGATTGCTTTATGAAGGATTAAGGAATAAAAATTTAGAAGTATGGATATGTCTTTAGTTTTAGAATACAGTAACACGGGAGTAAGATGATAGAGAATTAATTTCTAAATTTCAGGTGGCCATATTATAGTTAAGTTTGGCAGTGCATCTCCAAAATCAACTTTATTCCATCAATAAACTTACTATTTCCAAATTTTGTCTAATAAATTTAAAATGATTTTGCATAATCAAATATCATAGCACATACATCTGCAACCAATTTATTTCTTAGTGATGAAGAATCTTGATTGTACTAAAAGTATGTAGAAATAAATGCAAGAGAAATTGTGAAACCAATCATCTTATGCTGAAAATTGAGGACATTTTTAAAGTTCAAGAACCTTTTCAAAAAAAAGTGGAGAGGGTAAAATGAGTGTAATCTGTATAGAAAATGTCAATTTTATTTTCAGTAACTGGAGCTAAAACATTAGGATTCTGGCAGAAATGGCAAGAATAGTAATTTGTTAGTATTCCATGGCTTACATCAAACCAATACAACAAATCTGTAACACAGGTAGACTTAGTTGAGGGGTAATTATTTCTTCCTTGGCCTCCTCTTGCTGAGTCTAATACCTTAGCTATTGTACCACATCAATTGACTGAATAGTTCACACTAAGAAACTTAGCAACATAATTCTTAGTGCTCATGAAACAAAATAAGACGGAAACATAACAAACACTCACAGAATTGAAGAGGGATGTCCTTTTAAAGGGGCTTTGTCATTGAATCAATAGGATAATCTCATCCTAATGGCACTTTCATCCTGGCAGCAATTCCTACACTACTAGGGGAGATGAAAAATAATTGGTCCTTTTTATACCAAAATTTGTTTTCATAGTAATATTGCACATATATTTATATTGCTTTGTTGAGGACATCTTTAGCAAGAATTGCATTTGAATTTAATGGCCTAATGTAATTTATTTGATCCTTTGATATATTCTCCAAAACACACAAAATACATTTCCTGATTGGATATATTTAGATTTATTAGTAGCAGATATAAAAACTGCCTATGCAACCCAAACAATCAATGTATCAAGATACAACAGATTCAAGTTGCATCAAAAGAGAAAGAGGAACTTCCTAGTGTTCTATCAGAAAAGATAGTGTTTGGACTCACACTTTACTCCTGATGTCTTTATATGGAGTAAGGTCCACTGAAAAATGCATACTTACTTGGATAGTAATCATGCATAACAATGTGTATCTTGTCCCATATAGTGATGCTAGGTGGCACACAACAACTAATAAAGTCTAAGATAAAATAGCAGCAGCAAATGCCAGACCACCTATATTATTAAACCCCAGAGCCAACCTGCCTCAACCCTATCCTAGCCCAGTAAGGGATAAGACAATGCTGTAGGAAATAAGAATTTTATAATGGGCTGATTTAGTCCCAACATCAGAAACAGCATAACAAGGTATATTATATATATTTTCAGTGTCAAATTTCAATCAAATAAATAGTTTGTAGAATGTTAATGAGTGTTTTATCTGAGCTTGATTGCTTTCACTACTTTGCACATATCCTTTATTTTTCTACTAATAGGATTATCTAGATGCTATGTGCTATCTTCCTTTATTGAATCCAGCAATAAATTGTCTCTATATACTAAGTAAATATCATTTTCACTTCTGGGATAGAATTGATACAGTATCTACTTAAGAGTAGATTCCTGTTTTCCCTGAGTAATCATCAATGTTATTTCTAGCGGCCTAAAGAGATGTTCCACGTGTTTCATCTATTGTGTTTACAAGCTAATGTAGACTTCTGTTTGTTAGCCTCAACTTAGGAACTGACTGAAAACAGTTCAAATATTCTTCAATATATTCAGGCCAACACTGGAGGTTTTTAAGAAGAGATTGGACAAGCATTTGTTTGAAATGGTTCAGGGTTCCTGCTTGAGCATGGGGTTGGACTAGAAGACCTCCAAGATCTTTTCCAACTCTGTTATTCTGTTCTGTTTTTCTGTTGTTGTTGTTATTATTATTATTACAAAACTATTAAATAAATTGTAACAGTTGACATATAATTGTTTAATCCTTAGTAATTATTAGAACTTAGTAATTAACTATATAATTCTGAAAAGAAAAACCTGACCATTAATACTGTTCTAATTATTTCTTTTTTATTAATGTAATAATTAGTATTTCATATTTTATGTCAAACCAATACAACAAAATTGTAATCGAAGTAGATTTTTTGAGAATAATAAAAATGAGCCCACAAAAAGGCAGTAGTTGTTATCAAAGCCTAGCCATTGAACACATGAAATAATTATAAGGAGAAAATTCCAGTGAATACATTTTCCCCTTCTTATATATACGTATAGCTGCCTAAAGGATACTTTGACCTTTAGTTTTCATTAAGAGTGTGGCAATTACAAAGAATGAAATAAAAATTCCTCTACCATGGTGTCCAGGAATCTGACTCCTCTATAAAGCATTTTACTGTGTGCACTTAATTCTGTAGGAAATTACAAAACTATTGTATTGCTTATAAAACGATGTGTGAATGACAACTGTATTAAAGTGGACCTCCAGTCAAAAGGGTTTAAAAATTCAGTCAACTATTTATTTGTTTATTTATATTTCATATTTCTAAACCACCCATCTTCCTCCTAGAGGGGCTCTGGGTGGTTTACAATATAATAAATTATGAGCATACAACTATGCTTCTTGGAATCCTTCATGCTCAATATATGATGGTCTTTAGAAGTGGGCAGAAAGGTTGTTAATAATTCTAGGTGCACATCTTACAGTTTTAGTCATATTTCATGTGCTTTTGATCATCCATATTCTCTAAACAGTATGTATATATCAGTAATCTATAAATTATTATACTTATTATTATATTAACTTTATTATTTATTCTTTACAATGTCTCTATGGTGGTATTGTTTTAATGTTTTTACTGTTGTTATATTGTACATATTTTACTTAGTTTTTAATACTTTGTGCAAGCCACTTAGAGTCTCTGCATTGCCTGTAGAGGAGAAACATAGAACATAAATAAATACAAGCACAACTTAAATATACTACATTTGAAATAAAACCAAGAAATAACATCATAGTGAAAATGAGATGTCAACATCATTGGTGCTAACTATGGCACATGGAAAACTGTGACTAGGAATGTAAGATGACTAAGCTGCACATAACATGAATTAACATATGAACTTCATGAAATAAAAACAAACATGCCATATGTTAATGAACGTAAGAACTAGAAAAATGTAACAGAACTGAATAAAGTTTATATGCTGTCATGGAATTGAATGCTACATATATGGATCTGTCAATGCCTGGAACTATACAATGTCAACAGGACACCTTCCTCAAGAGCCTCAATGGGACTGAAGAAGACAAACTGGAAGTCAACAAGACAGCTCATATAAGGGGGCTATTAATTTTAGCAATGCCAACATGATCTATTGTTCCCAGTGCTGTTCTACATATCCTTTAACCTTTTCAGCCAGATAATCACAAAGATTGGATATGGATACAAATTCAAGACTGGAAATACCTCTCCTCTACATGAGTAGTCCTCATGAGTCACCTCCTCTGTATGAATGACACCAAGCCGTATGCTAAGAGTGACAAAACATTAACTGATCCACCTGGCATGGTATACAGTGAGGACATTGTGATGTCATTGTGTGGAGGACATTGTGATGTCACTGTGTGGAGATGTAAGTAGACATAGCAGCAGACCATATAGCAGACATACAAACCAGATACAAGTATCTTAGTATCCTATAGTCAAGTGGGAACAATGATGAGGAAGCAAAAAACAGTTTGATTTAGAGATTAAGGCACAAGATTAGGTACCAGAAATGTTCGAGTTTTCCTTAGGCCTGAAAGCCAGATGGGTGACTTTGAGGTGACTCTCTCTCAGCCCAACCCATCTCACAGGATTGTTGTAGGGAAAATAGAAGTTGTTTTAGGTATACTTGCCACCAAAGTTATTTTTCAAAATAACAAGGTTGGATAAAAATAAATAACAATAAATAAAAGACAACAATATCTAAGCACCACCAAAGGATAAGACAAGTCCTGAAGATGTCCTGCCAATCATCAGAGACTCCACTAGTATAGTGGAAGATCCTCAAATGTAGGTGACAAAATCACAGTGCTAAAGAAAACCCAGAACATCCAGGAGTACATCACCATGATGGCATCCAAAGAGAAGCTGCTGAGAAAAATGTCTAACTTGGGAAAGTAAATGCCATGGCAAGACAATATCCTTCATTGTATGCACCATTAACAGATAAGATAGTTACGGTGGTGAACTTTGGAAATCCTTTTAGAAAAAATCTGGACTAAAAGGTACTAGCCAATCAGCCCAACATCATGGTAGTAGGCAAGGAGCAGAAGACAGCAGTGGCAATAGAGCAGTGTCAAGTGGCCTCAACATCAGGAAGAATGAGTAGGAAAAGCTGGAGAAATACCAGGGCCTAAAAGAGGAGCTGAAGAGGGTATGGAAAGTAAATGCAAAAATAGTCCCAGATGTCCAGGTATGGTAAGAGCACATAGGACTGTGACTCCTAAGCTGGGAAAGTGGTTCCAAAGATCTCAGGAACAACATCAGAGCTCTGTGTCCAGAAGAGTGCAGTGCTAAGAACAGCTAAGATACTGTACAGAAACCTCAAACTCCTAGGCCTCTGGCAGAGGACCTGAGATTGAGGAAGACATAGACCACCCATTAGGGTGAAAGGGGGATTTTTTTTGTATTATAAATATACATTTGTACACACATGCATCTTTGTAGGCAACAAATGGTTGATTTGTTAAATTATGTTACATTATGCGAGGATTTATATTTTTGTTTCAGTTGAGAAAGTACATCTATTTCTTTGTAAGTTCAGATCTGAGTCCTTACATGAAATGAATGCAATTAATACAATATGCCCTTTCTTTTTATTAGCAATATCAGGGAGAAGTATGAAATGGTGGACATGTTAAACCAGGGTTGTCAAACGGGATCTCATTGAGGGCTGCATCAGTATTGTATTTGACCTCAGGTGGCAGGGTGGGAGTGGCCAGCTATACCTGTCTCGTGTTAGGGGTGTCTATGGTAGCCCGAGAGCTCTGGCAGTGAAAATGGGCTGTTTCCAGGATAGCCTTGTGGGTCAGATCTAAGCACCCCATGGGCCAGATCCAGCCCCCGGGCCTCAGGTTTGACACCCATGGGTTAGACAGATGAAAATGTTGGGATGTTGATACAGAAACCCTATTTCTCTTCTTTGTGTGTCACAGCTTTGCACACCTGCCCAAAAGAGGCAGAGGTTGCAGAGCAGTTTGTTATAAGTATTGGAATAGAGATAAAAAATTGTAATGCTATAGAGGTCGGTTGTATGTCAAGCTACAATTAATTCTATAAGTCTCAAAGCTGTAATCCAATAGGTTTTGGAGAGCCATTTTTCTGAATCTATTGGGCAAATCTAAATAGGAATGTCAATTGCATAGAAATAATTCATTTCACATTCTGTTTTAAGTAGCAACAATTTGAGCTCCAAGTGAAAAAAAAGTGAAAAAATAAAAGGACAATTACTAGCTAATTTTTTTGTTTAAAAAGAAAACCACTCATGAGTAACCTTATCAAGCAAGTTAAACTGCACCATCTGGAAGCAACTGAAATTATATATGCTGAAGAAACAAGTTTACACATAATGCTGAAAGACACCTGGTGTTAAATGCTTAATGCATTTGTCGCAGGTAATACATTTTGTTATATCTAAAATTGTAGTGAATAGAGGGAGAGAAGTTATCTCCCCCTCCCCCTCTGTCTGTTTCTCTCCTTCTCCCCCCTTCCCCTAAACCCACAGAAAGGTTAATAATTGAACTTGGAACATTTCCCTTCCTTTCTCTCAGATAAGTAGCTGCTGTTAGGTGGAGGAGGGAGCAAGGCATTGTTCTAGTGGTTGGGAAGCTGTTAGGGAACATTGACATTGATGATCACATGACCATTGCAGCATGACAGTGCACTGAAGCAGTAGTGTCTGGCAGCCCTATAGTAGCAACAGCTTTCACAAATTTCATTCCCCTGGGAGTGATGGATCTAGCATTCTGCAGGATAGCATATTTGAGAGAACTATGTTGATGTATTTTGCCCTACCTGTAATGTAGTGTTGTGCCCAAACAAAGGTTACAATGACCAGACACAAGAGTTTTAATAGTATATAGATGTTACATTAACCCAAATAGAATTCTAGGCTAAAGACCCCAAGTGTCATATAAAGGAAGAAGCCAACACAATAGGGACAAACTTTTCTTTAGTATTATCCAGAATATGCTAGATTTAGTAGAACAAAAAAGTAATTCTAGATTTTGTATTTGTTAAATCACAACATTCAATTAAAGTGAAGAAAGCCAGTCCATGCTTTGAGTCCAGTCATTCTACAGAGATGTGAATCAAACTTGTCCTTAAAGTTGTGATAACAGTATCAAGGAGTTAAGAGGAGAGCAACCTGTTTGCCATTAGATCTGAAACTGCAGATGGCAGCTCACATATTGCAATGAGTTTGGGTAATCATTTAGAAATATTCTTTTGGCCTTATGTGTGTAGGATCTCACAAAAGATAATTAAAATTTTAAATACTACATGTCAAAAACTGTAATATTAAGTTGTTACATATGTTGGCGTGTATTGACAAAAGCCACTGTGACCTCAACACTAACGTGAAAAATTAATTTTAAAGTGCACATTTTCTGTATAATCTGGTGCAGGAATAAACAAAGCACAAGTGAGAGCAGATTTTACTTCATTTTACCTCCTGTTGTAGTCCGTGAGAAAAAGTAACAGATTTTTTTTTTTACTTTCTGATTTAGCTCTTTCTGTATTTTTGCTACAGAATTAATTATTATATTAAAGATTTGTCAGATGCACTGCCTAGCTTTACAAAAGTAATATAAACATGCTAAAATAAGATGGAACAGGAAATCTATGAAACTTATTCATAGATTCTTGATGGTTTCAAGTCATAAGATTAAATGACTGCTCTCTTGCTTGGAACTCACAAAAGACAGTCGGGTGGGATTTAGTACCCCAAAAACATTCCTCACCCTTTAATTAACTTTTAAAATTGAATTTTAATCATATTTACCTTTTTAAAATTTTATATACTGTATTTTATGTTTAAATATTTTATTTGTACACTGCCCATCTATAAAGGAGATGGGAGATTTAAAGTTTGATAGATACGTAAATTAAATAAAATAAATATATTAATTATCAAGACAATATTAGAATTGTTTTGTAAAAATATACGAGTGAGGAACAATATACAGAATTACTGCTGTTCCTTTACATGACAAAACAGATATGAATTGGATGTAATTGCAAAATCATTATGCTTTGATCTATTAAAAGAGAAACAACTCCAACTCTGAAGTGAACTCTGTTCAAATATTTACTATATTTATATTTTCAGCTCTGGGATCAAAAGTAAAATTTGAAGCACTGCTATTTCAGTTATTTTTAGCATCCAACCCACTCAAAAGCGATGGATGGAATGCAATAAACATGGAATCCTCTTAGAGGTAGTGAGTTACATGAATTGATTTTCCTGAAGATCACAATGCTATAACGAGAAGGGATTGTGAAGGTTTTATACAGAGTTCCTTTTTACATGCTAATGCTTATGTTGTGATTACCATTTCTTCTTCTCTTTTTGACATGGCAGCTTGAGAGGAGTTTAAAACATAACAGCATGCAGAATATTTTATGAATAATTTAAAGCAAATGCATTCAGCCCCCACCAAAAGGAATCTAAGGTTGCCACACCAGCTGATGGCTGGAATTCCTGACAAAGATTTCCATCTATTTTTGCTTAGTAATGTTTGTCAACAATTAAGCTACAAACTAATTGTTTGGTGAATCAAACTATTTTGGAGTTTACTCTCCTTGTTTAGGGCATAATTTTAACCATATTATTTATACAATCAAATAGTTTATGCTATTGTATGCTATTTAATTTTTTATGGGAGGAAGGAAGGAAGGAACCTGGACTTCATTGAAAGTACTGGAAAAAAGAGTATCTTCTTCAAACAGCAGAATACAATATGTGAAATGGAAAATGTATGCTAAAGGAAATGGTCCTCCAGATCATCCTTGCTCATGTTTTTCACATGAACATATATCTTTTATTTAATAGGGGATGCGGGCAGAGGACTTTTAGAATGAGGGAGGGACTCCATAGATCTTATACAGCTGCTGAGTCTGTAGGATGACATATTTAAGAGAACTAAATCTAGTTCCAATGAAATGACAAGAAATAAGAAAGGATATGAAAAAAATTTCTAGCTATATTTGAAGAACTCTGCAACTGCAGGTTGGGCTCATTATATTCAAAGCATATGCTCTGCTATTGACTTATGACTCTTCTTCTTGTATTGGAAACATTTATGCCAATCATAAACACTGAAAAGTCATTTTTATCACCAACAGTATGTGTGCAGAAAGGAATTTACCACCAGCAGCTGATATATTACTACTCTCTACATTGTTTGGATCACTTCCTACTTTTTGCTTTAAAAACTCAACATCTTGGTAACTGTTTTTTTCTAAAATTTAAGACAAAAATGTAGGCTATATTTTCAGCATTATGATTTTGTTGAAGCATATTAAAATCTTCATTCATGAAACAATAGATTACTAATAGATAATCACAACAGTACTGGATTTAATTCTGATTCATGAATAAAAACACTGTCCTTGTTTAACTATAGAGTGTTCCATTTCTGAACCACACATTTATACTTTATAAATGCCTACATTATGCAAAATGTATTAGTATCTAAAATAATAGTAATAAAGATGTCCAGGCTATTCATCAGAATTAATTTTTGACATAATGTTTCTTATAAAATAAATAAGTCTTACAAATAAGAACATGAAAAGAGGATGTGTGCTTTTATGAAACAGTTGCTTTTCTCTCTCATATATTCTGTTTTTTCTTCTTAGGATATTGGTTAATTTCTTTGTAACAGTTTGAAATGGCTTGAATTGTCACAAATATAAGAGCTCGTTCTTCCCCCTCCCCTGCTTTTATTGAACACTTTAAAGAAAACAAATACAAAGAAATATAAGAAAAACATGAAAAAGTGTAAAATATAATAGAGAAAAATTACGGATTTTAAAATGTAATGTAGATTACAGTATTCTAAAATACATTTCTCTGCTGTTGGTATTCCAAGATACCAATTATCCTATAACATATATGTGGCTATGTTTGTATACAGTACTTAAAATATATCAGATGATTAACAGCAAATTAGCTTTAATGAACATTTAGACTTATTGTAGACTATTTTACACTGATAGACGTAGTTTATGTTTTTTAAATTCAATGTATTGCTTTATAAAATTATTTTTTAGTTTTTAAAATTTTTTATGCAATTTTGATATTTTGATTTTTTTATGTTTTTTTTAAAAAATTCTGTCCCACTCTCCTTATGCTGATCTTTGAGTGTAATAAAGATTGATTCATTGAAAGTTCTGTGATAAGGAAACAAAACAGTAATGAAATTTAGAACCACTTTACAATGCCTTGGTAAGATCAGACTTGAAATATTTCATCTAGTTTCAGTAACCACAATATAAAAAAAGATGTTGAGGCTCTAAAAAGAGTGCAGAGAAGAGCAATAAAGATGATTGGAGGCTAAAACATATGAAGAATGGTTGCAGTAATTGCGTATGTCTAGTTTAATGAAAACCAGGATGATAGCAATATTATAATATCTGTTACAAAGAAGACGGTGTCAACCTATTTTCCAAAGCACCTGAAGGCAAGGACAAGAAAAAATGGATTGAAACTAATCAAGGAGAGAAGCAACCTAGAACTAAGGTTTTTGACAAAACAATTAATCACTGGAACGAGTTGTGTTCAGAAATTGTGGGTGCTCCATCACTAGAGGTTTTTAAGAAGAGATTGGACAATTGGACAATCATTTGTCTGAAATGGTATAGAGTTTCCTGCCTGAGCAGGAGTTTGAATTGGAAGGACTTCAATGTCCCTTCCAACTCTGTTATTCTGTTCTGTTAGGAGCAGTTAACATGCATTTGTAGAGGAACTTGGGTAAATGTCAACCAAGTGTGAAACTAATAATTTCACAACTTCTGTTTTTGGAACATTTTTCTTCTAAAAAGGTAGTTTGGTAGTTACTTGAAAGCATCAACACCCCAAATATAACTGCCAAAAAGTCAGTTCTCAAATATATAGGTCATAGATTATTCCAGAAGCTTGACAATACTAAAAAGCAGAGTTCATACAAGGTCTAAAAGATATCCAGCTTGTAAGTTACTGCTCAGCTGCATGCCTAGGGCCAGTAACAGTTGGCCCCAAGTGAATATCTTGGTGTAAAAGTATGCAGTACATCAGAAACTGAGCTAGTGAAGTACTGCCATCGGCTACATGCAGAACAAAAAGAGTAAAAGAAGAAAACAATGATTTTGGAAGGCTGAATCATTTCTTCTTAATCTGTTTCCTTTTGCTACTTTTGGTATAAAGGTGTGCATTGGAAATAGGCAACCAAAAATAATAAAAAAGAATCAACTGCAAAAAATTTTCCTTTGTCACCAAAAGAAGAATAAAATCAGAGGTGTAGAGAGCACATATATCTCAATGCTCAGTGAGAAATTCTGGGAAAATTAAATCTTAATAAAAACTAGGTACCATGAAAAAGATTCCAAAATATGTTGTTATGGTGTCTTTTTGAGTTCAAATAACAATGATATAGCAGCTTTTCCATGCAAAATATTGACTAGTACAGTATTTTTTTATTATTTTTAGTTGGAGACACATAGGTAATGGTTTCTCCACAGTAGCTCTAATGTGATATTTTACAGATTTCTGCTTAAATTGGATCAAATTTCCACATTTGTTACAAAAAAGGAATTTCAGTAAAACTAATTCTAAATGGTGATATAGGATATTCTGCTTTCATTTCCACATAAATTATTATTGTTGACAATACTAATTTCTTGGGAACTTCATCAAATAATATGTAGCAAACTGATTCTTTAGTAGAGCCCTTCTTGGGTTGTGTTCTTATCTGTGAAGTAATTTTATCCTGTAAAGAGTATGTCATTTCTATACCAATGCTAGAGGGAGAGAGGGAGAAGGACAGAGGGAAGGAGGTAGAACAGAGGGTGGGGAGATGTTTCTTCATAAGGATCTGTGCCTTTAAAAACTTTTTTTACATCTTAAAATGTAGTTTAATAATACAGTGACTCAATCAATAAATGTAATTATTAAGCAATAGGTATGCAATGTAAATAAAATACATAAAATAATGAATTGTGCATATCTAGCTGGATTGGGTTTCCTTTCTCATTCTCGACTTGTTCTGGAAGGCGAATATATGTCTCTCCTGTTCTTTGAAAGATAATATGGTCGGAAGTACAATTCTTATTCAAATGAAAAAGTGTCAAAGTAAGTAGAACAGTGTGGGGAAGATTGATTCTATCTGAAATATGATGCATGAAATATAAGTAATGGGAAGATTAAAAGTAAGCATCTGGAATATGCAAGGAATTAATTATCTGTTTAAAAAGAGACCAGAATATCTAATATTCTTTTACAAGGAAAACTCCCTTGAAGCAGCCTGAAATAGAGTTTTCTTCTTCCATATTTCCACCAGCTACAATTTTAATCACTTATAAACTCAATTTCCATCCAGCTGAAATGAAAATTTGATCCAGCAAAAAAAAAAAAAGTACAATGGTGCGAGTATTGATAGATTCATAAGCTTTTGTTCCACTTAATATCCTTTTTAGCAAGTTATTTGCAATACTAAGCCATCAAATATAACAATAGAAACAAAGAATTCTGAGGTAACCTTAATGATCAACAAAGTTATGATGGCATAAATTTGTAGGCCAAACCCATTTCATCACTGGCTGATGATTAATGTTATACCTAAGCAAAAGTATTTTTAATATACAGAAAACAAACATGACAGGTTATACTAAATGAGATAAAGTGAAATAGAAGCAGGGATTTCACAATACCAGAGGTGGGTTTCTCCCGGTTTGGCTCGCATCGGATGAACCAGTAGTGGCAACAATGGGAGTCTCCGCCCACCAGCTCTGATGCTTCTGCCCATGCACAGAAGTGTCATGCGAGTGAGCGAACTGGTAGTAAAAATAATGGAAACCCACCCCTGCACAGTACCATGCAGAACTCACCATAATGCAATATAAACAAAATAAAAGAATAAAAGAATATGAAATTCAGTATGTAAAATTTAAGGATATTAGGCATGGCTAGTTCATTTAAAAATGAAATTTCTTTACTTTTATTATGTTTATTATAGATTTGTGTTTATACTATTTGTTTCACTCTGACTGTTATATATATGGTATGATAGTCCTTCAGATTTGAAGATAATAACTTGGTTGTGCAACTTATCTGTGAACACTGAGTCTAGAAGCACAAAGTCTAGCATGGTGGGAGGCCCAGGGGTCCATTGTGTTAGTCATTGTGAGTGTTATTCTGTAACTGGTTTTCTATCAGTTTTTGTTGGTGCCTGCCTTCAAAGTTGCTGGAGGCTTTTCAGAACTCACCAGTGTGAGTTTGTCACCTGCTGAAATTTCATGTTTCCTTGGCTGGATGTCACAGTGGCCTAGGGTTTTCCACAGTGGCTTTGTAGCATTTGCATGGTTGACCTTGAGGTCTCATTCCAGAATCCAGTACACTATAGAGAAATTGGTGAGGCATACCGCAGCCGTTCATTTTGATGACATGTCCTACTACCTTATCTGTGCTCTGCATAAACTAAAACCTCTAGACTGAGAAATGATCTTGCAAATGAATGTCAGGGGTGGAATGGGGAACACACATGTGAAATTTCTCCAGTTGTTTGATGTGCCTTTGGGACAGAGTCCATGACTTATATCCATATAAGAAGGGATAACTATAGGTCTGAACACTTTTAGCTTGTGGAGATATAGATGATGTGTAGAATGAGCACTCTAGTACACAGTCACCCTACTGCCTGGCTGGCCTTGTGGATTCTGGAGTAAATTCCTTTGTCCAAAGACCCATTGCTCAAGATGATGCTTCCCAGGGACTTGAGCTGTTTACATTTGTCAGTTGAGTATCATTGAATTAAATGTTTTTGGACAACTGTGATCAGACATACTAGAAATTTGGAAAAACAGTCCCTGTGTTTAGTTGTCTTGGCATATAATGCCCTATAGTGCTATCCTGAAGGAAGGAGATGAAAACAATGATTTTTGGCTCTATGGGCTTGGTATTTGGCATGGGCTGGTTGGTACTTCAACTTTTGTCAGACTGAAGAGTATAGCACCTATTGAGACTTTGTTCAACATCAGTTCTAAATTGCTGACTTTGTGTGCCAGGAGTACAGTCTTATCACTAAAAACTAGAAAAAGTCAAAGGGACAGTTGTCTAATTGGTACCTGATACACACTCAGCCAGACCCTGGATAGTTGTGACAACATCCCAATGAAGAATAGATTGAATGAACTAGGGTTAGCACACAACCCTGTTTTGCCCCATTGGAAATGGCAAATGCAGCTCATGCATCATCATCATAAAGGACCTGTCTTGCCCTGTCATTCCACTGTGGAATATTTGAATCAGCTTCAGGAATCCTTCAAGCATCCATAATGTCTCAGGATAGTCCAGAGAACCACTCTGTTTACAGTCTCAAATGCCTTCATCAGCTAAAAGACTGTGTTAAGAGGCTTGTTCTGCTCAATTCAATGGATTTTCCTTATGACACATATCATATATTTACACTTGTTTATACTATATTAATACTTGCACTATTGATTTTATAATAACTATTAGTTACCAGCATATGAGGTCATATCAGTTCTTGTGTAGAAACTATTAAAGAGTACATATTACTATAAATTTTTGAGTCCTATACTTCCAGGATATCTAAACATTCAACTACCATATGTGTTGGTTTACAAACTGCTGCTGTTGATTTATAAACTCTCTTCCTTATGTATATCAAACACTTAGTGATTCTGTTATCAAGACACAACTATAAACCCTAAATTGAATAAGAAGGGAAGACAAGAAATAAGATATCTAGTAGATAATCTAGAGACTATTTACTATGTGCACAGAACATGTTAAAGTCTAATACTAATCTTAAGTAGACAACAAACCTATTGGTTTAAAAGAGGACAACATAGTACGCTAGAATAAAATGTGTGTTGCTAATTGATTTTAATTAGCTAAAATAAGTGATGTTCAATTTCAACTATTCATTCATTATAGATGTAAATGTGTTTTTATTTTCCATTTTCATTTTCGTACAGTCACATATATACTGTGCAGAACCGGGGCCATATAACATTAAACAATAAACACAGCCATTCATCTTGTCAATAATACCCCCCAAAATACCCCCCAAAATAGAAACCCATATTCATTTATTATAATTGTGGCTGGACCAAACTCACTCACTCACTCTCTGTCTCTCTCTCTCTCTCTAAAAGGAACTTATCCCTTTTTAAAATCTACCCTCTGTTGTGAGAATTATTATCTCAGGTGGTTTGGGGTTGTGTTTTTTTTTGCTCTTTTTTAATGAAACATTTTTTTTCCCTCAAAAGGGAGGCTAAAGCCTTTTTGGAAACATTTGAAAAAAATTGGTGGCAACTTACAAGTTTTAAATGAAAAATAAGAAAAAAGGTTTGATGAATTTGTAACAGTTGAAAATCAACCTGAAGAAGACATCCAGATACAGATATCAATATTTAAATCAGCCATGCAACTGTAGGTAGGACTGGAGGTTTGTTTATTGTTAACATACTGTATATCATATACTGTATGCCGCATCAGGTTTGTGCTTGACCTTGGGAGTGTGAGATGGGATGGGCATGGCCAGGGTGGGCATGGCCAACATGACATCACTTGTGTTGGGGGGTACTGGTGATGACCCAAACATTCTGCCAGCGAAAACAGGCTCCCAAGCTCCATTTTTGGCTGGGACGACTTCCTGCAATTCTCTGCCAGCAAAAACAGAGTTTAGGAATGCTGGCAGAGGCACCATGGGCTGGTCCTTTTACAATTTCCAGGGCAGGCCTGGATCTGACCCACAGGTTTTGAGTTTGACACCCCTGACATATATGAAAGAGGAGTTTTGTTTGAAAATTGAAGATTTGTTAGAGGCGGCTAAAAGGGGCATTAATGAACTTCTCAGAAAAAAATGATGGAGTTTGCAGAATATAGACATCACATGCAGCTAGAGGACAGCTGTCAAGATACATTGGGTCCCAATTTGTGGGAAGATTTGTTGAACAAGTATTATGGAAATATTCTCAAAGGAGATGTACTTTTTTGGATATTGAGAAGCAGTTGTCTGAAAAGATTCCACTCATAGTTTTAAAGAAATGCAAATACAATATATTGAATGTTGTTTTTATTATTAAGAATCAGATGATATTTGATCCTGGACAGATCAGAGACAATGGCTGTACTGGTTTATGAGAGAATAGAAGCCACTTGTAGATTTTCTGCGAATACAATAACAGATTGTTAACAGAGAGCTTTGAGGTCTAGCTTTGTTGTTGGGACTACCTGTTAACTGTTTTTTTAACCTGTTAACTGTTTAAAAAAATAAATAAAAGATAGATGGATGGTCAAATTGGTTGATAGATTTCTTGATCTTGTATTTGAACCTTGGAAATACACACACACACACCTCTGGACCAAAACAAATTGCCTTTATTAATAATACTATACATTCTCCATTATACCAGCAAATTCCACTGGAAAATGTCAGGATATCTGTTTCTGATCTGAAATTCAAGAGAAAGTAGGTCATGTAGCAAGAGAATGACCCAAAACAGAATAATACAGTTGGAAGGGACGTTATAGTCCAACACCCTGCTTAAGCAGGAAACTCTATAATATTTCATAAATTGTCCAATCTCTTTCTAAAAACCTCAAGTATTGGAGCCCCCATAACTTCTAGGCTAGTTGTTCCACTGATTGTTCTAACTATCAGGAAATTTCTCTTTACTTCTAGGTGGGCCCTCTCCCTGATTAGTTTCCATCCACTTCTTCATAGTTGATAGTTCCATTCATTGCTTCCTATGACCAAAGACTGGTTAAAGGAGAATAATTGTTGGCTGAGCGGAAACAAAAATAGCCAGGGAAAAAGGCCTCTTGTCAGTCAGCTGATTTACCACTAGCTTACTTGGTACTTAGGAGCAGAGGACAAGGAAACAAAAACCAATGACTTAATAGCCAGCCATCAACATTCCAATTAACAACTAAACGTCACACACAACTAGCTCCCCCTAAATGCCATACACAGAACAGCCCAGTGTTCCGAGGATGGGCTTCAGCATGAGTTTGAAAGCTTGGAAAACTAAATCTCTGGTCCTGGTGACCGACTTAGGTTGGATCTAGCAAAGTGGAACAAATTTAAGAATTTTGGAATGACCAAGTCAGAATCATGACCGTAACCCTATAGAAATGTTGTGGAATGATATGATACAGCAGTTCATCTGAGGAAGCCTATCATTATCCTTGAGTTGAAGTTCTTCTGTAAGAAGAAATGGGCTAAAATTCCTCCAAGCCAGTGTGCAGAACAGTTATCAGAAAATTTTAGTTGCAGTTATTGTTGCTCAAGAGCAGGAACACCAGTTATTGAAAGCAAAAGTTCATATACATTTGACAAACACAAATATATAGTAGGATCCATGTAATTAATAATGTTATGGTTGACTTTAGAACAAAGGCATATATTAAATGATTTGCTAATATCACTTCTCCGTCCCCAAACTATACTGGAAATATTTATTTATTTTATTTAGTTTGTCAAACATATACGAGATAACAGGTATAAGTATAAACATGGACACGAAAAAAGGAAATGAATACAAATAAATGGGGACAGTAGGACAGGGACGCACACTGGTGTGCTTATTGTCAGCGTTCCAAGTATCATGTAGAATTAAACCAGAGTCCAAGGCAAAGCGATCCTTAAAGTTCCAATTTAATAAATCAGACATCTTAGCACAGCTGTGTAATCCCAATTCTGGAAATTACATCAGAATCCCACCCAGTTAAAAGTTCATGATCTTGTCCCCACACCCACAATCCATCACATGGTCCAACTTTCTTCTTCCACACTGGCATCTATACTGAGCTGCTTCTGGTCAGGTGCAAAGGCGCAGAGACAAAAGATGACCTTGGTCTTCTAGAAAAGAATGACAACAGCACATTCCACAATCCTACTCCTTTCTATTCCCCCCTCCCATCAACTATACTAATGAAACAGCATAATGAAATAAGAGAAAGTGTGGCAGGCCAAAATTCTAAAAGGGATATAATTGCAGGCCTGACACTTACGCACGCTCCCTACATATATACCATAAAGACAATATTATTATTTTGGAACTAATTTTATGAAGGTCATTCATTATTGTTTGATCAATAGCAAATACCCTTTTTCACTTGGAACTCAGCTGTAGCTCCCCTGCAATTTTGCCATGTAAAATTCTGGCTAAAACAATTATTCTATCTCCTTAGTCTAGCTTACTCTCTTGGATAATTTTATTTCACCTTTGAAAGTGTGCTCTGAATGATAATAGAAATAATGAAAAGCCTTGTGCTTTTCACTATATTTCATCCTAATTATTTTATTTTTGTGAAATTCGCATAAAGTAATGATTTGCAATTAGCTTTTGATTTTTCTGGGAATATATTAGATTTTATTTATGATACCAGTTTATCCGATGTCATAAGGTACTTTAGAAATTAATAATAGTTAAAACTCTTTAAACTTTCATTATTTTTTAACAGTATTACCGATTGTTTTTCTGAATTTAGGAATGGCCTCTGCCATTATAGAACGTGGGGAAAACAAATGAGTTGCATTGGTTATAATTACAACAATAATAAACATCTCCACGTTAAAAGTTTTGATTATACTATATTGCATATAAGTTCAATTTAAAACAGACACAATCATACTCTCAAAAAACATTTTACAGAAATAAATGAAGTTAATGTGTACTAAACAGTATTTTATATTATCCAAACTGAATTCTCTGGAGTTTGACTCGGCTCACAATTTTCAAAACATTAAGAACGCCGATGCCCTTTCGTGGGCAGCAGCTTCAAACCCCCGACTGCGTTTGCGCATTTCCTAGCAATCCACACAAACCGACCGGTAATCCAGAACGCTTTCTTCAAACCCGCCCTCAGCACTTCCTCGTTCCAGGATCTCAACACATGACTGGTAGAGATCCTCCCCATGCAATGTTGCTTTGATGACGCGCCTGGGCTATTGGACGTCTGACTCGTTAAGCGTGAAAGGCTACAGAGCGGAGCTCCGTTAATTTCAAGCGAGCCGGCTCTTGGCGCAGCGAGAAGTCAGCGTGAGTCATACGTGGGGACGACACTTCAGTGCTGCAGATCTTCAATTTCCACGTGCCAATTGCCGCATCATCCCAGCGACGTCGCAGAGGGCGGGCGGTTACCCGGAACGGCCCTGTCCTGCCTTCCCCTTTCTTAGCGAATGACTGAATGGAAAGCATCTGTTTAGCTCCATTAGAAAAGAGGGAGGAGTGGGGCTCTGCCAGCCCACTTCTTTGGCTTAGCCTATCTTAGTCTTGGTCCGAAGCAGGGTGGGGTGGGGTACGCTTCCAGATGACCTCTTTTAATCAAGTGCCACTACAGTTGCAAAGATGGCTGTGCTAAATTCGTTTCCGACTGAACTGGAGCGACTGCTGGAGAAAGATCCCTACTTGATTCCTTTTGAGCAAGACTTCCAGCGCAGGTAACTTAACCACCTGGGTCCCTTGGTGGTTCTGCTGGAGTTCTGCTCTCCATTCCCACAATCCTTTCTAACACCATCACCACCACCGCTTTCACATTGTGAAACGTTTCTCTTCCGTTTTCTGTCTATTGGTAGAGACAAAAGAGTAACAAACAAAAGTTTACCATACTCTAAAAGTTACATGGTTGTTACATCTCTGTGGTTACATAGTAAATTCTAGCTCTATTTTAGAAATTATGGGACTGCTTATTTGCAACCTAGTTGTGTGCATGTTACCAGAATTGATAACTTTTTACCAATCCTTATAATAACAGGTTGTTATTCCATCTATATAATGTATGTAAGTTATATAAATATTTCCTTAACAGAGGGTGGACAGTTGCACATGTTCTGGAAATAGGTTGGGTTAATCACTTGTGGAATAATGTGTTTTGACTCATGGCTCCCTGGCAATTTTAGAAGAAAGCAGCACAAAACAAAGCTAGTTGTATTTAATTTTTCGAGTGAGAACAAGATAAGAGCAAAGATATATTATCAAGGAGTATATTGAGGTACTCTGTGCCCTGTAATGCTTGTCCATTATTTAACCTTACTTTTAGGGTAAGTACTAGTATACAGAAACCAGAAAATGAATAACCAAACATAAACCAACAAAATTAAAGATGTGATAGATGAAAAAAATGATAACATAGCTTAAGCTGCCTTTCTAATGCTGTACAATATCCCTTTCTATACTTTTCTGCCCTTACAAATCATTGTTATTAAGATACACATTCGCTGCTTCATAGCTTGCCTCTTCTTTAAATTTCTCATTTCAGGATTTTGCCAACGCTACTCCAAATAGTTTTACTCTAAATTCAAAATTTCCCTCCACATATTTTGCAACTCAGTCCTTATATGGCCAAACCCCTTAGCATATTTTCATATAATGAAATTGGCCAAGCCCACCCTAATTTCCACTTCTTTCAACAAACAAATATCCTAACCGACCATGTGTATCACACCACAGTATTAGACTGCTGTGAGAATAAAAGTACAGATTATTGTACTGAGTTGTATTTATACCACATGCAGTACACTGTTGTTAAGGCTGATGAGTTTTGGCCCCTTTTGCTAGTATACCGTAAGCAGATCCATAGTATGGTTTCATCTGAAACATGCTGACAGTATTATATGCACTGTAGGTTGTCTACTCTAGAGATTACTTTTCAAACCAACAAATTGTTAGTATACTAACTGTTAAGAATGTGTAGTTTGCTGACAGATTCGGACTATTGTTTTTGTATTATTTAACAAACAGTTTTAAGAACTCAGAACTATATCAATTCAATTGGCCTAAGATTTAGTGTTTCTGGTTCAGAAACTCAAGATCCTATTAATAAGCATGAATATTTGAGAATTTACTGGGTTACAATTTAAAATAGCCAAATAAATTGTCACTTATTAGATATGCTAGGAATTCTAGCTAATTTTTATCTGGAGTACGTTTCCTGAATTAAACTTCAGATATATAACTAAAACTTTAGAAAGTGAAGGAAGCTGCTAATTTGATAAACAGGTTAGACATACAGTACATTGTTGAATGAATTATGGATATTTCAAGTAAACCAATTTTCTGAAATTAAATCACAAGTTAGATTGGGTTTGATTATAATGATGGCTAGCTAATTTGTAAATTGATGTAGGACATGGGTGTCAAACTTGTGGTGTCACGTTGCCGTCATGTGACGTTTTCCCCCCTTCACGGAGCTGGGGTGGGCATGGCCTGCACATGATGCATCCGGCCTGTGGGCCACCAGTTTGACACCCCTGATGTAGGAGGAGTGGCAAAACTCTGGGCAGAGTTCAATGAGGGATTAATCTAGAATCCCTATCCTTTGAATTTTGTGGTACTTATCTTGAATTAAGCAGGTGCTAATTGTTAATTGAGAAGACTCCTGTGCATAGGCTGTTTAGCAATAAATCAATTTAATTGGACCTTAATACTGTTTAGCAATTTGGACTTTGTGTGGACCTGCTCTTTTGCACCTGACACTTGATGTTTTTACTAACATAGTCATGGGTTTTTTTGTCTCTAAATTTCATCATCCAAAAGATGATTATTATAAATTTTCCCAGAAATCTGGAGCTAGTGCAAGGAACAAATCTTTAAAAAATCAAGACTGGAAGGCTGCTTATCAGACAAGGGATAAAAAATATTAAATTCTTGTTTCATGTGCTTCTTTAAATCAAATTGAACCCAAGTTTATATTCACAGTTGTTTTGGAAATTTCTTTAAATTAATATTTTCTAGAATATGATCTCTGTCTGTTTGTAAAATATTATAATATGGACTTTTGCCAGAGAATAAGATTATAAAAATGGATAAATATTGATTATAATATAATATGGATTGTAGATAATAGAGGACTTGAAATTCTTAATACATGACATAATTATCTCTGAAAATGTGCTTAGTTTCATCTTATAAATAGAACTTCTGCAATATGTTATGTGGTGATTATTTCTTCTGAACAAATGATGGATAAATATGTAAAAATCAAACACTTTTTTGGTTATGTAGTTGGGATCAAGTAAAGGAATGCAATTGAGGCAGCTTTCTCTAATTTGGCATCTGAATGTATTGGAATTTTGCATCTTTTAAAGTTTATAGCCAGTATGTAAATGGTAAATAAAACAACATTGCAAACTATTCTGATTACTGGATTATTGACGGTGACAGATGAGCAAGCAATTGGGTTGATTTTTGAGATTTAAACTTGATTCCTATTATTATCTTTAAGTAATTCCCTTTATTTTTTTTAAATAAAGTATTAGAAGGGATGTATTTTGGAGTAGTGGAGTAGTAAAAATTGTCTCTTTGAGGGAAGTATTGTTTGATGAGGGGAGTTAAGATTAAAAAAGGGCCATATACTTCAAACAAGGATGTATTTCAAAGAAGATTATGTGCTAATCTTTTGGGAAAAAGATAAAAATCTTGTAGCTTCTCAGAAACAAGAAGTGTATTCTAAACGTCTTAAATGAGAATATGTTTTTTCCTTCCCTAGCGTGATCTTTTCAGACACAGTTTGTTATAATTTCCCATTGTTAATATCACATATATTTTAGTAGTACATTTGGATTCTATATTTTGCAAAAGTAGATGGCAGCATGACCCAGTATTGAAAGAACTTGTCTTAATTTCTGTCAGCGCTAGACTAAGCAAGATTCATTTATTTAGAAAGTATATTTGTAGGTTGCTTCTTTTATAACTTTGGGTAGCTGAAGTTAGCGGAGAATTAAAATGGTATTTTCCAGTTATTTCTCTAAAGATATCACAGAAAGAAGAGACTGTAGCAGGAAATGCTCAAGGAGGAGATGAGATAAATTTATCAGCAACTTTATATCTGTTCCCCACTCCTCTGCTACATAGGCTGCAGTTTGTGTGGTCTTCAAGTGAACAGCACATTTGTCAACTCTGAATCAGCTGAAAGACTTCTGTCCTTGGAGAGATTCTGTTGGTTCTTCTTGATCTCTCAGAACAGTGGGCAATCTTAGTTCTAAATTGATAGAGATCTTTGAGAACACAAGGCACAGCATTCATACTCTTAGATAGATTTCATATGGCAGGGGTCCCCAACTCCTAGTCTGTGGACTGGCACCAGTCTGTGGCATGTCAGAAACTGGTCCGTGCCAACTAGTGAAGCCCCATCTGTGAGATGCAGCCTTCACCAGAAATCACACCCATTCTAATCTGTGGAAAAAGTCTTTCTCCATGGAACCAGTCCTTGGTGCCCAAAAGGTTGTGGGCTGTCATAAGGTATTTCTTTGGAGGTAGGTACTCCTTAAAACAGGTCAATTCAATGTTGTATATTTGGTTGTCCAGTCCTTTTTAATCTGCATAAAACTCCTAGAAATTATCAGGAGATTTGTACCTGCATTCTGTCAGTATACTGAAGACACCAAATTCTATTTTCCTATTACATTTTCAGGAAATGAATGAATACATGACTATAGTCAGTAATGGATAAGATGAGGAATAGTAAATTGAACTGAATCCAGACAAGATGGAAGTACTCCATGGGGTGAAGGGTGAGGAGGGTTATTATTTCAGAGAGTGATAGTTCTGTCTATTATGAATTGGATCATACTGTCCATGAAGGAGCAGGTATATTATTTGTGGGTGCTTCTGAACTAAAATATGATTTCCCAGTATGAGGCAACAAGCAGGAGTCTCTCTGTGGGTTAATATACAACTGACTTCCTGAAAATAATCTTAAAATATTAATGGATATGATAACTTCCAGACTCAATTATATTAATGTGCTGCACATGGGGAAGTTTTTTTCTTTCTAGCCTGGAATCTTTGGACTGATACAAAACTCCCAAGCCAAGATGGTAAAGAAGAACAAAAAGACCAGGCACCAATCCATTTCAGATTGTTGGGCGTTATTCTTAAAACTCTGCATACCTTAGGTTCAAATTGTTTGAGATAACTCTGACCTCAGTATGAACCTTCATGCTTTCTGAGAACCTTTAAGAATGTTCACATATGGTTTCTGAGAGATTATCTGATAGCAATGCAGCTTTCCATGTTATAGCTTTTTGAATGCACACACTACAGAATTAAGGAGTCTAACATTTTTATTAATGTTTTAAAAGACTATTAAATGTTTTTGTATAGGAATTTGAATGTTGGTTTCAACTATTAATTTTAAATTTTACTTATTATTTTTTGGCTTGTAATGGTTCAGTTTTAAATTTGTTTTTGTAGGAAAGTTGACTAGGCAGCAACATTTATTTAATAAACATAACATTTTAATTGCAAAATAATGCAGAATTTTTATGAAATTTGTTATTCATTGATTTTATATTGCTTTTTCAGTAAAACATCTCTAAAACTAAAAATCCTTTTATATAGCAATTAGTAATTAA
This sequence comes from Thamnophis elegans, assembly GCF_009769535.1. Taxonomy (NCBI): domain Eukaryota; kingdom Metazoa; phylum Chordata; class Lepidosauria; order Squamata; family Natricidae; genus Thamnophis; species Thamnophis elegans. The sequence goes on from NC_045546.1 coordinate 43,344,333, forward strand.
CCAGATTGGATTTCATTTGAATAGATATAGATGTACACTTTAAGACATATCATTTGAAATATATATTGATATAGAAATCTGTTCAGGCTTAGAGCTATAACTGTAAAATCCTGTAATTAAACAGTCATCAAACATAAGGAGTATCATTTTTGACATATCTGTTTTTATTACATATGGCACTGGTGGCTATTGGAAAATATGTTTAGAACAACTTTCTTAAAAATTATAAAATTGAATTCTCATTTAAATTTAGAAAAAAAATAATTTTCTGGTTACATCTCCAATTTGAAATCAGAAAACCAGTGGGGGAAGGAGTTGAAAGCAAATTAAACTCCTACTTCTTATTGGAAATAATAGCAATGGAATAAAGAAGCAATTAATCATCAGTAGATGTGATTTTGTTATGAAGTAAGTGACCAGAATGACATATATTTTCAGCTACCATAGTGAAAAAAAGTGTAGCATGTTTTTACTTAAGTTATCCTTAGAGTAATTAGAAAACTTCTGTCTCCTTTCTGGTGCCATGGACCGGTGGCCATAGTGGCAGTGTTGGGATGGGATGGTTTCACACACACAGCCTAGATCCTGCGCATGTACAAATGAAGCTTTGTATGCTTACCCACCGCTTGTGCGGCCTAGTTCCCAACAGGCATGGACAGGAAGTTGAGGACCCCTGTTATAAAGAAAAAAGGGTACACTATAGTCCCAAAGTCATGAAATTAATTTTTACATTAAAAATGTAAAAAAATATTTGTGTCCCACAAGCTTCCTTCATTATAAGCTGAATTCTTTGGGCACAGTTGTGGAAAACAGGAAATGTGATCTGTCCCTTTATAAGACCAAAAATACATGAGGTTTTTAAAATAGTTTCATAAATAAGCCATGGCAAGCAGATGAGTGGATGCCCTCTAACAGGCTCTGCCATGATGGATCTGAAATAACAGGTGCCCTTTAATATTATATTTATAAGCTGCTTAGAAGGTTTCACTTTAATTTTTACTGCTTGCCCTTCCTCCTTACACTTAGAGCCTGGTTGTACAGATGCATTTCTCTTCAAACAATCAAACAGTTTGTAGTGTATTTGCAAAACAGTGGGATAAAGGAATATTCTTGGACTTTGCTTTATGATTTATCTCATGGTTATAATGAAATTGTGCGAATGCATCAATGCAGTGCATGCTATCTCAGCTTGCAGAGCTTGGATTCACTAAATGAGTTTACCAAAACTGTAAATATTGCAGAATATACAGCCTCATGCTACATACCTAAGCATTTCGTGCTGAATAAACTAATTTATTAATGTATCTTAAATAGAAAACTATCTTTAGATAGATTTTTACTCCAAAAGCATTTTATTAAAATAAATTTGATAGAAATCCAATTTAAATCCTCCCCAAAAATCCAATTTTTAATTTTTAAAAAAAATAATAATCAATTTTTATCCACCCTGGAAAATTTGCAGAACGTATTTGTGTATATTAATAATACCTTCTGATTTCTTTCATTCAGTATCACTTATTTGACATGAGTTGTTAGTTTGTAATATGACACCATTCTCTGGTTTCATTATATTGTGAATTGTAAATGTCTCATTACAAATGTCTTCCTGCCTTAGAAAAAATGATTAATCGATTGTCCTCAAGAAAACATTTCTGGCATGAGAGAGGAAGGTAACCAAATACCCTTATGTGTGAATGATATGAATAATTTGGATCCATTATAATCAAGTTTCAGCCCTGAGAATTTAACTGCACAGGTGTTTTTTTTTAAAGGGGGAGGAATATAGCTATGTTCATCTTCTTAGGTCTCAACAGTTTTTGAAAACTGATCATGTTTCTTCTAGTTGAATTGACTTGAGTAGCAAGTACGGTTCTTTAGTGTCTTAGTTCCTAACTTTAGGGCTGGCTATGAAAATGAGTTTAGATGGTTGTGCCTATTCAGGCTTGTTAGATTTGGGAACATACAATATGCATAAATATAAACTTGCAACATGTTTGAATGAATCATCACATTCTATTTCCTCTAGATGTTATTTATCAGTGCTTTAAATGTTGTAGAGAAATATAGATTGCTATATTTAGTTTATTGGACATAGCAATTATTTGTTTGTATAGTCACTGATAATTGAGCTTAACTTGATGAGCCCCTTAACAATGGCAAGAAAACCTAGTAGATATTCTATGACTATCCTGACAGAGACAATTTTGAAAACTGATCTCTTAGATACCTGGGCCATAAGCCAAATGCAGCTTTAAAGGCAGCAACTAGTACTTTGGAATGCACTTGGAAACAAACAGAGCATTCTAGAACCTGATCTCTCCCTACCTACCACTACTTGCTGATAACATTTTTTCAAGTTATAGTGGAGTCACCATAACACAATGCCCCTGACTTCCATGTTTGCAAATGGCTGAGGAAAATTGTTGCAAAAGCCACCGAGATATCAAAGAGGACAGGAGTGGTTATGTTTCTTCCATCCAAGTCTTTCTACCTGTAATTTATAAGAGTGACCTATACAGATTTGACCATGTGCCCAAGTGTGAAGGCCAATTGCAATCCCACTATTTTCTCTCCAACTTTTCTCCAAAAAGGACGGTTGGAGATGAAATGGTAGTTATTGATAACTGTTGTTTGCGGGCCAGGCTTTTCAAGAAGTAGGCAGACCAGCACATCTGCTGGAATCTCATTCTATCTCAGATGTTAATTTGAGCTTATGTCTTCCCAATCCCCCCATTGGTTCACTTCAACAGCCCAGTGAACAGAGACCTAACCCACATGCAAGAACTGCGATCAAAGAAAACTATCCAGTTCCTTGTATAGATTCACATACTCCCTGGATAATCTCACTAGGCATTACTTTTGTCATCTCACGAGGTCAGGTGTGTCAAACTCAATTTCATTAATGGCTACATCAGCATTGTGTTTGACCTCTGGGGGCCGGGGACGGTGTGGCCAGGGTGGGCATGGCAAGCTCGACGTCACTCGTTTTGAGGATGCCTGTGGTAATCCAAGCGCTTTGCCAGTGAAAATGGGCTCTGGAGCTCCATTTTTGGCTGCAATGGCCTCCTGCAACCCTGTGCCAGCAAAAACAGAGCTCGGGATGGCTGCATGTGGCCCTCACAAGCTCCATTTTTTGCTGGCAGAGGCACCACAGGCTAGTCCTTTGCTTTTTCCAGAGCAGCTTGTGGGCGAGCTCTAAACATCCTGTAGGCTGGATCTGGTCCCCGGGCCTTGAGTTTGACACCCCTGTACTAGATTCTGTCAATCTTGATTTTGAACCAAACAAATAGTTCAATAAATGATTAAGTACAATGCAATGCAGATGCCAAATTAAAATAATTTTTATAGTAAATGTTTGTTAACAAGTATTATAAAACTTATAGTTACATGTAACATTTATGTTTGTCTTTTTTTTTTTGAGCTACCATAATTTGCTTGAGCTTCAGTAATGCCTGTAATATATTGCATTCTGCTATATACACAAGAGTACATGCTGTTTCTCCGCTCAATTTTTAATTTATTGCTATATTGCATATATTTATGCATTCAAGAACTGTACTTTATCATTGTGTTTGTTTACACATGAGGAAAAAAAGTCTTAATTAAAAGTTTTTTTAGTTTATAGTTTGGAATGGTGCAAGCCAGAATAATTTCTCCTCTATTACAGATATTACTCAGATAAACAAAAATAGTACTATCTTCTTCCCATTAGCTAGCTTATAGAAGTTCAGATGAAGAATGGCTGGAATTTGCGTAAATAAATTAGTTCAGTATGTGGTTTGTTGGTGAAAATATGAAATATAGTTGCTTTTAAAATCCTATGTACAGATTCCTATGTATCTTTTCACAGCTCTAACACATTTTCTTTCTTATAGTTTTCATAGGCTTACTCATTCCATATGAAATATAGTGAAATGATTGCTTCGTAATCATGTGTGAATCTCCTGACTCCATTTCTGAAGAAGACTGAATTTTTTGAGCCTCTGTTTTATATATGTTTGATCTTTTAATTGCCTGGTATATAATTCATTGAATGATTTGGCTTCATACATCTCATTAAGTCATAATATATATTTAGAGCAAAGGTGAATATTCTTTATTTTAGAAACCAACTTTTTGTAAGGAAAAGAATGGATGGGGCCAAGGCTGAAACTCTGTGGTACCAGGGTGTCCTAAAATGATAACTGAATAGGAATAGAGTGCAGCAAAAATAAATATACCACTTAGTTTTGATAATTATATTTTATTATTTAAAAAATAATGACCAAACCTTGCCCTTTTTACAGAGTAAAACCTTTAGATATATATTGACTTTGATGTTTGCTTGGACAAGCAATGAGTTCTTCAGCAATCCAGCTTTAGATATACGTGTGCTGAGCTTGTGCACCTAAAGTCAGAGTCCCATAAGAATTTGCTCCAGAATTTTTGCTACTCTTTCTTGGAAAAGCTGAAAGTGGACTCGTCTGTTTAAATGGGGGCAAACTTTGACAGAACTCCAGATTTATATTTGTTTCTGATTCTGAAGGGTATTCTTTTCTAACATAGCAAATAAATTAAAATAAAAATTGAACATACTCCTTTTAGGACTTTTCTTAAAAGGCTTGACTGATTCTTATTTTTAATCTTTTGATATCGTTATCCTGAATATGCCAATTCCTTGATCTAAGTCTCTTGGCAAAATATAATACTTTTGTTATCTGGCAGTTACTCTGGTGGTGATTATCAAAGCAATATGGCCTGAGCTTTTGATGCTCTCCTAAGACTACTTTGAAATTGAAATAGAATCACTGCATGATCAGTATATAACATGAATGGCAACCATTTATCAGGTTACTTAGGTAAAACAATAATTGTGCAGTATGGGCCAATACACATTGCACAACGCGGCTTATTATTTACCTGCGTAGGAACAAGGTTTGAAAGGTGCCCTTTGGATTGCATTTTACGTGCTGGCCTGCATCTTCATGTAATTTATAAATGAGGCAGGGGTAAACATCTGTCTGTAGCCTTGAGCTTTTCCCATAGGACTTCCCCAGAAATGAAATCAAATGGGTTACTAATTTGCATTATCTGTCTTGCCAACTTGGCTTCCAGTAGCTTTGCCAGCTTTCATCTAATTATCAGATTTTTAATCTTGGCAGCCATAAAAAATTGGCAACTCAGAAAAGGAGCCCTCAGATAAACTTGGGGGTATCATGGGCTTATCAGGAGTGTTATAAAGTGATCAAAGTGGGGAGATTTCCAACATTGTGTCAAGAATTTGGAAAAAATGTTATAGTGATGTTGAATCTAAGAACTTGGAACTAGTCTGCCAAAATAGGGATAAATCTTAAATTATGTTATTAAATTGCTGCCAATAAGCCCTATATTTTAAAATTTCATATGTAAATTATAACCTCTCTTGATTTTTAGGACAAGATATGCTTTGTAATATGCAGTAAGTATAAACTGTATAACAGTTTGTAATATGGTTTGTAAAACTGAATGTAGCTAGTGATGATGTATTTAATGAATTATGAGATAACACAATTATATTTCAGCATGAAACTACCCAGTTATTTCAGTATTTGCAATGTGTATTTAATGTGTGATTCTAGTCTTTATGTAATTTTTAAAAACAGAATTTAATATCTGAATATTTAGGAGGTATTTTATCTAAAACCATTCTTCTGATTGACTTTTGTTTAGGATATTCGCAATGTCAAATTGTATGAAATCATGATTTAACTCACTAGTAAAAAGGCTTGATTTAAATCAACTCGATTTAAATCATAATTTTGAAAGAGCAACTGTCATCTGTCCTTCAGCGGCTCCTCCTCTGACCAGCTGTTGACTCATAGACAGCCTCATGCTATATAACTAAGATCCATTTCATGCTGAATAAATTAAATTGTCAATGTATCCTAAATAGAAAATTATCTTTAGATAGATTTTTATTCCAAAAACATTTTATTAAAATAAATTTGATAAAAATATAAACAAATCCTATTTAAATAAAAAAATCGATATTTTTATTTTTTAATTGATTTTTATCCACCCTGTTATATTATTCATAGTGCTTTACAGCCCTCTCTAAGTGATTTACATAGTCGGCATATTGCCTCCAACAATCTGGGTCCTCATTTTACCCACCTCGAAAGGATGGAAGGCTCAATCAATCTTGAGCCAGTAAGAATCAAACTGCCAAACTGCAGGCAGCCAGCAGTCAGCAGAAGTAGCCTGTAGTAAAACCACTGCACTACCACAGCTCATCATATGACTATTCTAGTCAAATTACCAATATTTCTTGGGCAATTATTTATTTGATTTATATTCTGCCTTTTTTGTACAGAGCTCAAGGCAGCATATATAGTGCTTCTTCCTACTTCCCTACAAACCAACCTTGTGAGGTAGCTTGGGCTGAGAAGTAGTACCTGAGTCACCAGTGAGCTTCTGTAGCTAAGGGTAGACTGGAATCTAAGTCTCCCAACCAACATTTTAATCCCTATGCCACAATAAAACATGGGTTGTGAATACATAATCATAAAAGTACTTTGAAAAGGAACGTCTTACAAGAATGGCACTTGACTATTCATTTAACAGTAGTTTGAAGTTACAAAAGTACTGAAAAGAGTAACTTATGACACCTCCTTGATGCAATAACCATTGTACCACCTGTATGGTCAGGTACCGTATTTTTCAGAGTATAAGATGCACCAGAGTATAAGACGCAGCAAGATTTTAAAGAGGAAAATTTTTTAAAAACGTTTTTGCACTTTGCAAAACTCCCCAAAACGTCCCCCTTTTTTTTCAAAAAAAGGGCATGAATAGCCCTTAGGAGGCTGGTAGAGTGCTCCTGGGGGCGGGAGGGGGGCAAAAACGAGCAATAAAAGGGCATGGATAGGCTTTAAGAAGCTTATAGAGTGCTGCTGGGGACTGGGGGACAAAAACAGACTGTTTTTCACTCATTTCTGCCCTCCACAGCCCTCAGGAACTCTCTGAAAGCCTTCTCAAAGCTATGCACGACCATTTTGGTGAAGGGGCGGAGTTTCGGAAGGCAAAAATGCTGTATTCAGTTTATAAGACACACCCAGATTTTTAGCCTCTTTTTTAAGAGAAAACGGTGCGTCTTCTACTCCAAAAAATATGATAATAACATAATTTGGTGCATGGCAACTGGCTCACATTTACAATGGTTGCAGTGTCCCAGGGTCAATTGATTACAGTTATGAACTTCCCATTTGTCTTCCAGTATACACACTGAATTGTGGAAGCAGAGTTTGTTTAATGACCACATGATTCATGTAACGATTGTGTGCTTTGGTTAGAGTCTGCAATAAAAATGTCATAAAATTGGGTCTAAATTGCTCACTTAATGACCAGATCACTTAACAATTGAAATTGTGATCCTAACTGGGATTGTAAATTAAGAATTACCTGTACTTTGGGATAACAAACATGTTTGTTGTTAACACCTGATTAAATGCTTCCATGGGAGGTTTGTTTTTTTGTTTAATCTTTTTTTGTTTAAATATATATTTAAATATAATCTAATGATGTATCTAAAATTTGTATTTATTTATGTAGGTTTTTAAATTAAATCCCCCCCCAAAATTATCCTGATTTTGTGAATTTGTGCCCTAAAAATTACATTAAAATTCCAAGGATAAAATAAAATTTACATGTATGCACACATATGCTGCCTTATAAACTGAATGTTGCTTATACCACATAATATATAACATTGATTTGGGGAAAATGTTTCACTAAATAATAAATTTGGAATAATAAGATGCAAAAGATTGAGATGCACAAAAACAATATAGCTTAAGAGGAGCTTCCGTCTGAATAACTGCCTAGTGTTGGATACTTTGCTGCCTTCCCATTTTTTATTTTAAAAAATATTAATGAGTATTATGTGATCTGCTCTTAGTAGAAGTGTAATAGCCACAACATAATATAACACATAATGGAAAACAGTAAAATAACAGAATAAGAGTGTGTCAGAAGCATAGTTTTTTAATAATATTCATTTTGCCTAATTAAGAATTCTAGACATCTTGAAAACTTGTATACTTATTTAAGTCATTTTGGACTAAAAAGAACTTTGAATTTAAAAAACCTGAAATGTTCCTTAAGGTTTGTGCTTTAGTCTTTTACTTTGGCAATAATATGTTATTAATTCACTTGGAATAGCAAGTATTATAAAGGAAAAACACAGATTTTTTATTTTAAATGCAACACTATATTGTATATATAATATGAAGCTAAGTGTAGAGTTGTTTTCTGAATACTTAGTATATGAATTAGAATCACTGAATTGAAAGAATCCCCAGAGGTCATCTCGCCTAAGAACCTGCTCAGCACAACACATTTTTGAGTGTTGAGTTTAACTTTGTTCCATGTGGAGGTTGCATTTTTCTTCTATTCAGTTAAAGTATTCACTAAAACACAATTTGAGCAGGAGTGTATAAATACTTGCATCCAGCAGTATCTTATATGCACAAGCCACCCTCCCATCCCCCCCTCCTGAAAAATCACGAAGTTAGATTTGTTGTCTGAGTATTGATGAAGCTCTCAGCTGCTGTAGTTAGATCATTCCATCCCAAGGAAGGCTGCAATTTGTGCATCCACTGAAGTTGGGCAAAGGCTTCCCCACTTGCTGATTCTGCAGGACTTGAGAATCCAGACTGATGCTCAAGTTCCGACCTGTTGTTTCAAGGACAGTGCAACCCTGACCCAAAGCAAAATTGGGCATAGAGAGATCCTGATGCATGAATAGTATGTTCAATTTGCCCTATTCCTTTCTATATAATTTCCATAGCCTTCGGGCACCAGGACAAGACTTCAATAGCATCTCTAATATGGCCCAGGATCATGATGTGAGTTGGGTATCATCTATAAAGTAATGGTACTGAACTCAGAACTATTACATAAACTGTACCACATACAGTAGATGTTAAATAATGGGGGAGAGAACTGATCACTATGTCATTCATAATGAAGGAGCCACATTGTTGATTTTTGCCTCCCAACCACCACTATCTGGAATTGATAACTGGGAAAGAAGCAGGGCTATTTTAAAATGATATTTCCAAACCCGAATCTCCACAACTTGGTACAATTGTTGATAGTATTGAAGATTATGGAAAGATTCAGAAATACAAGGTCAGGAATACTACTTTCATCCAGATCCCAACACAGTTAATCAAGTAGAGCATCACTGCTCTATAGCACTGAACAGATAAGGCATTCATATTTGCCAACTCTGGAACAGTACTGCTAGGTACTGCTAAGGTATCATGACAGATCCCACTTCCCCATCCTTGGCAACCAAGTTGGTGCAGGAGCTGAAGCTCATATGGACACACTACTGGTTTTCCTCAGCTAGGTCTTAGTAACATATGTCAGGTTTGAACATTTGTTAACCACAAGATGGTTGGATCTGGTCTTATTACAGACCAGTACCAGTTTGTGACTAAATAGACCAACAGTCCACCACTCAGATTCCTGGTAGAAGCAGCAGAGGAGGAAGAAGGGACAGCTTCTTTTGGAGTTCTCTCTTCATAAGTTTCTTCAGTTCAAATAGGAAGAATGTGAAGAATGTTAAAATAACATACTGATATATCAGGTAATCTGAATATTGAATTTTACTGAGGAACACTGATTTCATTGTATCTTGCATACCTAAGAAAAATCCACAAGGCAAGAAATGAGGTAAGAAGCACCTGTGCACAAAAACAGAAAAGCAAATAGAAGATGATTGATAATCTGTCTTTAAAAAAAACATGAATATTTATGCTTTGTTATATATTGTAAATCCACAGAAAACTTACATCTTCTCATTAATATGCACAAACTGTCCTACTGAAAATACTTTGTTCCTTCAAACCATGTCAGTGAACTTGGATTTCATTAAAGTATATAGCTGAATAAACAAATAATTGCATTTTAAAGTTCAGACACAGTAGTCCTTGGAAATTTAATATAAGCACTATGTAAAGTACAGCAAAGGTCATGTTAATAAGACATAGGAAATTTCTTGGATTAGTTAGCTATATGGAGAATTTCACTTTGAATCCAGGATGAAGAGCATGTTAATTTTAAGAGAGGAAAAATGCAAAGTGATAATATGTAACAATATAAAATATTATTGTATCATATTAATAATAAGCTATTATTATTGGATGGTGATGCTGAAACATAAATGGTTGTCACTTGGACCTAAATAATTTGTCTGATTTATTGAATCATTTTAACAGTAAAAGATACTGATTTCTATATAGGTTATGCCTATCAATGTAATCTTAACATTTACACGTAGTCAAATTATTCCTTTAGTGACCAAAGTTATAATGGCATTGGAAAAAGTCACGATCAGCTTTCACGTTTACAACCATTGCAACATCCCCATGGTCACATGACCCAAATTTTGGTATTTAGCAACTGGTATGACTTCAGGACAGTTGCACTATCCCAGGGTCAGGTGTTCACCATTTGTAACTTTCCCAGCTGGCTTCCAACAAGCAAAGCTAATGAGGAAACCATTTTCGCTTAATAACTGAATGAGTCACTTAGCAACTGCAGTGATTTGCTTAACAGTGGCAAAAAAAGTAAAATGGAGCAAAACTCAATTAACTTACCTTGCTTAGGCTCAATTGTGGCTGTAAATCGAGCAATACATGTTTTACAACTCCCACACTAATTATTTGTTTTTTGTTTTTTTTTGCGCTTCTGATCAGGAAAGTTAAAATATGCTTGAATTTAAAATTTTGTCACAAGGACCTTAGTTTTTTCAAAAAAAAAAACCTTAGTGACATTTTAGTCTCTTCCTTGATGTTCTTCCTCTTCTGTGCTTCAGATCACTTTGTGGCATGCTCACCTTTTTAAAATCTTAGCATCAAATTGATACTGATGTTATACATACCTTGGCAAAGTTATTTAAAAGGCAGTTTCAAAAAACTTTGCAACTTGACCAGAGGAACGATTCCTTCCTGGCTGCAGATTGAACTAACCACTTAAATATCTATTGTATTGCATGCTGATGTGTCTGGATTACCACAGATCAATTTGTTGTGGATGGGTGTGAGTAATACATCTATTTACTACATACAGTAATTTTTCCTTCTTATTCTTAATGATGACTTAAGCTCCTGTTGAGCTCCAGTGATGGTATTAAAGCATTCAGAAGATATTGGCAGGATTCACTTGGCCATATTTGCTCTGATTTATCCTTAGGGTAGCAGGAATCCATAGTGATTAATCTTTGTGATACTTCAATCTTTTGTAGGAAAACACCTTCATTAGCAAAATTAAATTGTAACTAAAAGAATGTGTTTCATTTTTGTTTTTAACAGGTTTTTTTTATCATGATAGCTTCTCATTTTTAACAAGACATTTAATTTAACATGACATGGGATTTAGAACTTTTCTTAAGTCCCCTATTTATAGAATTCTTGAAATGTTTAAGATAATGTGGAGCAGAAACAAGAGATCATACTAGCAATTTCTTTGGAGTCCATTGACATAGTTTATTACACCAAATAAGGATTCAAAAATGGAGACATTTGGAAAATAATAATGTCAAAATATTCAGTTACATGTGGACTAATAGTGTTTAAAAAGATTTACATAATACCCTGCAAGATGAAAATACCAATTTCATTAAATAAAAATTAAATCAAGCTTAGACTCTATAAAGTTTAAACATGGATCAAGCTTCTATTAATGTGATTTTATTCTAATATACAAGTTGATTTGAGTAATATGTAATAGATTTCTTGTTGACTTACTTATATTTTAGCTTATAAATCTAAAATCAATGTTTCCGTTAGCCTTTTATAGAGATCTAGAGATAGAAGTGATAACAAGCTCTTCCTAGATCCTCAATCAAATAGAATTATTAAGAGCTTGGCACCCATTCTAACTCAGGCTTCAGAAAAGAACAGATTTCAGGCTCTGTTAGTTTGAATTGCTAGCTTTATTGTGATATGAACTGGTCTATTTCCTTTTTTAAGAATTAAAAATTAGACAATGTACTGTATTTTTCGGAGTATAAGATGCACTTCCCTCCCCTAAAAGATGGTGAAAATATGGGTGCGTCTTATACACAAACTGTAGCTCCACTGACCCACCAGCCCCCACCATTCGGCCTCTGCATGTCCTCTCAAACGGAGCTTTTGTAGGCTGCAAACTCAGCCTCTCAAACAGAGCTTTAGTAATTTTTGTAGGCTGCAAACTCAGCCTGAAGCTTTTGAAGACAAACAATACTGATTGAAGCTTTTGAAGGCAAACAATACCGATTGATGCTGGTAGGCAGAGGCAGAAATTTTCCCCCTTATTTTCCTCCCCCAAAACTAAGGTGCGTCTTATATTCTGGAGCATCTTAAACTCCGAAAAATATGGTAAATAGTAATCATTGATCAGAAATCTTTGTTCTCATATAACTGGCTTTTAGTTGCAGGATGCCAGCTTCTGTTTTGTTTTAAATAAAAGTTGACTTAAAAACAAGCAGATGAATAACAAAAGAAGTGTTCATAGAAACATTAATCACAGCAGGTATCACCTGATGCACTCCTGACTTAAATTTCTTCAGGAATAATAATAACAACAACAACAACAACAACAACAACAATACCAAGGCATTTTCCAGGGCGATTCCCTTTCACCCCTACTTTTTATACTCTCAATGCTATCACTGACAATCATTTTGAAGAAGATGAACTATGGATACGAACTGGCAAAGAAAGGACAAACACAATCCGAGTATTCAGCACCGATATTTCAATGCAGTTTGGCATGGAAAAATGTGCCAATGTATCCATAAAAAGGGGCAAAATCACTGCATGTGAGGGAATTGAAATGCCCAATGGCCAACTAATTAAATGCAACGAAAATGAAGCCTACAAATACTTAGGCATTTTGCAGTTGGATAACATCAAGCATGGAGAAGTAAAAACTATTGTCAGGCGAGAGTACACCAACAGAGTTAGGAAAATTTTGAAATCTAAATTGAATGGTGGAAATACAATCAAGGCCATAAATACCTGGACAATACCAGTTATAAGATACACAGCCGGTATAGTTAACTGGACACAAGCTGATTTGGACATTTTGGACCAAAAAACCAGGAAACTAATGACAATGCACTACAGTTTACATCCATGTGGTGATACTAATAGACTATACCTGCCCCGAAAATCAGATGGCAGAGGATTATTACAAGTGAAGCAAACAGTTGAAGAAGAAAAACATGCACTGGCTAATTATTTAAAAGAAAATCAAGAACATCTATTAATCAAAGTAAAGAACAAAAATCTACTGAAGGCCCAACAGACGAAACAAGAATACAGAAAAGATGTGATAAAATCAAGAATGGAGAGTTGGCAGAACAAAGCACTGCATGGCCAATTTCTGGAAAAAATAAAAGATAAAGTGGATAGTGAACAAACTAGGTTATGGTTAACAACAGGTACATTAAAGAAAGAAACAGAGTCACTAATCCTGGCTGCGCAAGAACAAGCTATCCGCACAAATGCCATTAAGGCCAAAATTGAAAAATCCCCTGATGATGCCAAATGCAGACTTTGCAAAGAAGCTGATGAAACTGTTGATCACATACTCAGCTGCTGTAAAAAAATCACGCAGACTGATTATAAATTGCGGCACAATTCAGTAGCACAAATGATCCACTGGAATTTGTGCAAAAATTATAATATTAAAACAGCAACAAACTGAAAAAGTCACCGAAAATCAGATGGTCAAGATCTTGTGGGATTTCCGTATACAAACGGACAAAATACTGGCGCATAATACACCAGACATCACACTGGTTGAGAAAAATAAGGTCACAATCATAGACATCGCAATACCAGGTGATAGCAGGGTCGCTGAGAAGGAACATGAAAAAATCGCAAAATACCAGGACTTAAAAATCTAAATTCAACGACTATGGCACAAACCAGCAGTGGTAATTTCAGTAGTAATTGGCACACTGGGTGCTATTCCAAAAGCACAGGAATTACATTTAAAACAGTTAAAAATTGACAGAATCACCATCAGTCAGATGCAGGGAGCCGCACTGCTGGGATCTGCACGCATATTACGAAAATACCGACTAGTAACCAATGCCAAATCCGGCGAAACAACTGGCCGCTGTGATACAATTGTATAATAATAAAAGTACCAAGGCATTTTCCAGGGCGATTCCCTTTCACCCCTACTTTTTATACTCTCGATGCTACCACTGACAATCATTTTGAAGAAGATGAACTATGGATACAAACTGGCAAAGAAAGGACTGAAAATTTGGCACTTGGTGTACAAACTGTTTGGTAAAACAAAAGCTGAACTGAATGTATTAATTGAAAGCACAAAAGAATTTAGCCACGACATTGGTATGCAGTTTGGAATTGACAAATGTGCAACAATGGCAACCAAAGCAGGCAGAGTCATAGAAGATGATAGAATAGAACTTGAGAATGAAGAAATGATAAAGGCAGTAAAACCAGAAGAAGGCTACAAGTATTTGGGGATTTTAGAGGCCTCTGACTTAATGCATAATAAAGTCAAGGAATTAAATTCAGCCAAGTACAAATTGAAGATAAACAGCAAGAAAAAAATCACAAAGTACCAGGACTTGCAAATTGAAGTGGAAAAAGAAATCGTGTGTTGTCCCGATTGTAATTGGAGCCCTTGGAGCAATAGCTACCTCGCTATTTGGAAATTTTAAATTTATCAGACTTGAACATTCTGATTCTGCCCAAAAAAACCCACCCTAGTTGGAACAGCTTATATCCTCCGACATTACATTAACAGTTCCTAGGTCCTTGGTTAGGACTCGAACTGTTGAGCTACCAACCAGGCCCAAAGACTGTGAATCTCACCAAAGATTAACCACATAATATTAATAATGATGATGATAACAATAATAATAAAGTCACAATAAAAATATTGCAAGTAATATCTGCTCATAGTTTTTGATTTCACTTGATCACAGACTAATATAATAATAACAACACTCTCTTATTTGGGCAATGTTGCCCTTTTTAGTTGTTATTGAAGTGTGCAAGAACAAACAAAATGGTAAGATCATGACAAAATATTACAGGTTGCAACTGTCATTTGTATTTAATATCACTACTTTAATATCACTATTATTGTGACATGGTAATAGCAGTTTATCACAAAACCTAATAATGTACATAGATAAAAATACTAGATGATTGCTTATTTTTCAGTATTCTTTCAGTACAAAAAAGAAATTGGTAAATAACATATGACTATAAAATGTGATACAAGAAACAGATATATTCTTTAGTAGAACATAATAACCTTCACCGTAATGGTAGCACTAGTCAGCTGTGTGAATTTGTGATGCAGGGAAGGATTAGGGTAATATTTGTTCTAGTTACTTTAAAATACACAGTATATATAAATATTTTCCTTATTGATTACCCTTTTGAAACCTATTTATGATAGTTTTATTTTCATCAGCAAAAGATACAAATTCCACACTCATAGTCATGAGAGCACAGAGGGGGGTCATTTGTGGGCGTGCTGCACCTATAATGCAACGCACAACCTCCCGTGCGCATGCGCATATGAGAGGTACTCCCCCCATTTTTGCATGTTTTTTTCGCCCTCCCCAGGTTCCAGAGGCATTATAGGAGCTTGGGGAGGGTGAAAACAGCCCCCCCACCCTCCCAGAGGCCCTCCAGAGGCTTCAGGGACCTTCAGGACTAAAAAGGACCCTACAAGCAAACCGGAAGTCCGTTCCTGAACTTCTGGTTTGCCTATAGGGGCAATATTTTGCACTCCGGAGGTTTCAGGGAAGCACCTGAAGCCTCCGGAAGGCCTTGGGGGGGGGAGCTCTTTTCACCCTCCCCAGGCTCCTATAAAGCCTCTGGAGCCTGGGGAGGGTGAAAATGGCTTTAAAAAAAGAACTCATGCGCATGCACACTGGCCAGGTGACAGGCAACGCCTCGCGTGCCCTGACAAATGGCTCTGCATGTCACCTGTGGCACGCATGCCGTAGGTTTGCCATCCTGGAGATAGGCTAATGGGTGCTGTATTTAAACAAACCAAACCAAACCAAACAAAAAGGTATGTGGGTACCTATAGCACTTAATAAATTCCTTCTACCTATACTTCCTTAGATTCAGCTACGTAAATATAATAAGTACTTAAGAACAATTTGGACTTATAGGAGAAACAATCCTGTATAGCTTTGAATTATTCTACAATATCCTATTTGTAAAGATTTATTGAAAAAAATATTGAACAATATCTCATCATTGATCTCAGATATTTAGTGAGTTACTAAGGGCGTTTGGGAATTGATAGACATAACCAGGTTCAGGAGCAAAAGGCATTTCCCTGGGTTTTATGCTATTCAAAAGTGCAATATTGATCATATCTGTTCCTCTTTGTAGAAAACAAATAACAGTACCCATAGACAAAAAAGAAGAATCAGGCATTTATGAATGAACAAAAAAGTGGCAATGTTCCTGTTAATTATCTGTGCATTGTTTGTCTTTCGAGACTTCAATTTACTAGGTGATACTGTGTTGTCAGTATGTCAGAAGTTCATGGCCTCCTTGGCAACCATGGACCATTGGGGTTGCATTCTTAAAATGGGACTTTTTGGTGGGGTAGTGCAATTGCAATAGGATTTTGTTTTGGAAGAGATTTATCAATATTCTGTGCACATATCAGTCTCATTGATTTTTGGCTTGCTGAAACAGCCTGCCATCCAGGGTAGTAGAGCCTATTAGATGACTCTGCCCCACATAATTGTTGTATCCAGATGGGTTTCAGAGAAAACTTGGATTGTTCCTTGAAGATTTGGTGGGCCATTCAGTTAAGGTCTTAGTCACTGGGTGGAATGAATGGAAAGCTAGATTGCTGCTCTGTAGCCTCTTTTATACACTGCTCCTGGGTTTTCATTGGTCCTCTGAAAAGCTTTATTTATATGTAGAGTCAAAAGTTAGGACTCATTGAATTTGTTATATAAATTAATGCTTGAATCATTTGCCATTTTCTTCTAAATATTTCTTGACACGTGACCTTTAAATATTTGCGAGCACAGTCAAGTTTTCTCTTTAAAATAATTCATATTGTGATTAATCTGTGATTTTTGACTTTTGCTATATCAGTTATGTGTGGATATCTGTAGATATAGGTGATACAGAAAATGTGCAACCCATCTAGAGTTATTGGGAGTCAAGTAGCCTGCAAATTGTATGAATGAATTTGTATTAGCTAATTCAATTATTTAGACTATATACAATGTGACAACTGTGTGATAGACCAGACAGTTTTGCTATTTCAGCTCTCTTCCCATGGTAGGACTCACCATAGAAAAGGTGGAATTAGCTATTCTTGTTAAGTACATTCATCATAGAGTCTGCCAAATATGCCCTGATGAAGATCTAAAAGGGCAGGGTTATTATAAGGAGGCAAGCAGTCTTGGTAACCAGTGCAGCTGTTCCAAAATGGGAGATGTAATTCATCCTGGAATCCAACAACAGTCTAATTCCATGGGCCATGCAGGGGCAATGGCTGTTCTCTTTGAACAGCCATTGCCTGAGCAGGCATCTGAGCAGATGCCAGCTGAGCAGGCATTTCAATGGCCACCGTTATTTGCAAGCAAATAACAAAGCTCAGAGAGCACCAAGGACTCCATAAATCCTTTTAATTGTTATCTTGAACAGAATGCCGACAGCCAGTTACAGATTGGTTGTCTTCTGAATTTCAGCTTTTAAATTTTCTTTCTTTCCCTTTGCTCAATTCATAATAAGATTATTCTTCAGTTATGCCTCACCTTTTCTACCTGGAACTACCAAACCATCAAAATTCCTTCAATAACAACATAATAAAAAAGAGCATTGCCTCTTTAACTGCCGCTTTTTAATTATGATCCATTAAAATTCTGAACTTGGAAGCCTACACACTAAAAACAGCAACATCTACTCTCTTCAGCTTCAGTTTGTCTTCGGCATCTGTGTTCTATTTCCCAAGAAACACTTGAAATATTCAAACCTTTCTGGAGAAGGCAATTGGGCATTGAAGATGCTGATGCTGATTAATTACAAAACCACAGACGATTCTTATTTTATCTATATATTACATATATGAGATAAGATAGAGCTTTTGGGGAAATCTAATGATAACTCCCAAGGAATCAGGTAAATTTTTCCCAGTAATACATTCTTATACTGTCTAGAGAAAGAGAATACAAATTTCTCAGCTGGGCCATAGGAATACAATGAAAAGCTCCGGAGAGTTTCATATAGCTCAGCAGTAGAGTGGAATAGTATCACTTAGTATCACTTTTCTACTGCATCTTATCCATCAAGTTGACTAGTATTGTACATGTAGGATATTCTTGTCCAAAGTCAGATTGGAGACAATCTAGATAATTTATTTCATCTTAAAAGTTTAACACCACTTGTCTATTGCCAACATAGCTAAATATGGACCTCAATTGAAACCAGTTTGGCACTGAGGTAATTTTTGAACCTTTATATAATTTTTGTTTTCAAAAATAGTAGAAGCATAACAGTTTGCAGCAGTTTGTTAAAAAATTGTTTTGTGTAAAAGTTCAACCATTTTAGCTTGACTCATTCCATAGTTGCTACAGGTTTCATTACATCTGTATTTTTCCATGCTTGACCTTGATATACAAAATAGCTGACAGGATCAAATGGGAATTGACATGCCGTTACTAACAGATCAATTTAAAAATAACTTCCAGTAAACAAAACACTTAAGAAGGATGTCTTCTAAGAACAACCCCCTGTCCCTGTTACACACACACACACACACACACACACACACACACACACACGACAATTAGTTGTGATAGTCTGATTTGAATATGCTCATAATATAAGGAGAACTAAGCAGCTTATTTTAAAATGGAAAGGGATTCACAATGGAATCCTAGGTTTGTAAATCTACTCAATTACAGAGAGGTATCGTGTTCACTTTACTACATTAGTCAACCAGCTGAATTAATTGTAATAAATGTCTTGTTTTTGGCGTTGCAAACAAATTAATAAACTATAATGCATCTGTTGTTCACCTATGGATGTGATTAATGGTCAGCAGTAGAGATTCTGTTATCTTTTTGGCAGTACGAAAACCTGAATGTTTAACAAGAGCACAATTTCAAATTAAAGTAATAAATCAGAATTACTCGAGGTAGGCCTCTTGTGTGATCTCTTCAGATGGTACTAGGAATATAGTATTTTGTCCCATGTAGTTTTGGCAGCGTGCCTCTTTATCAAGTACTGTCTTTCTAGTCACGGTTGTGTTCACGTCTTTGCTACATGCTCTGCTGATTACCTTGGAAAAGGGCAATGCTGTAACTGTTCCACTGACCTTTCAGTTTATTTTCTCTTGTGTAATATGAAACATGAGCTAACAAAGTCATAGTCGACTGATTTTAGACACAAATATGTCTCTGCATTTCAACAGGTTTCTTCTGAAATTAGAGTATTGCCTACCCGTCCCTGAGCATTAATTTAACATAAAGAAAGTAAAACAATCATGCATAGCAGTTATTTGATGTGCCTAGGAGCAAGGAAAATCTTGTATGTCTGTGCTAAGAGGAATGTTTGGACAGGAGGAAGAGGCAACCCACCAAAGACTATATTAAATGCTTGAACAAAGCCCTGGCTTTTTAGATCTTGAATATGCAAAAAATAGCCATGATTTTTAGGTATCTTCAAATCAAATTAAATATTTTATTACAGTCATAGACCAAAGTCTTACTTTTAAAAACATTGTACAGTAAGATAATATGAAAATGTATAGCATAGTATAGTTGCTGGTAATACTTAAAAGGAGAAAAAAATCATACATATTTCGCTATAAATGCTTGGGAAATTATGCTTTATATCTTCTTACATTATGTACAGGATTATAGTAGTCAT
Source organism: Thamnophis elegans (assembly GCF_009769535.1). Classification (NCBI taxonomy): domain Eukaryota; kingdom Metazoa; phylum Chordata; class Lepidosauria; order Squamata; family Natricidae; genus Thamnophis; species Thamnophis elegans. The sequence continues at coordinate 43,364,252 of NC_045546.1, forward strand.
GTTGGTATAAAATCTTACGTAAAATTGAAATTGAATGTTTTATATATATATATATATATAAGTGCCATATAAATGCAGTTTTAACCTTAGAATTATTAGTGGTTGCTTTTGTCAAGAAATCTCTCATCTTATTTTTTTTTTCCTCAAAAGGCTGATATGCCCACAAACAAGGCATAATGCTACTATCTTTTCAATAGAAATAATGTAGAAATGGTAATAGTTTAACTTAATGTAGTTTTAAGAAAATATGTTCTTTCTAAAACTATCAAATAGCATTTTTCTTTTATCTTTCTTACTTTAAAAAAAAGATATTAACATGCTGCTCACTTACCACATTTTAATTACTTATTAGTATTTACATCTCTAGCAGAATTAACAGCTGCTGACTGGAAATGTCAAGGAAATATTTCATTATTGCTGTTTAATCTTTTCAAATATTCTGTGTGTCTGCATTTTTGGTTATTAATTGGAACATATTTTATATGGTGACTTGCCAGCAAAACCCAAGACTGAAGCATGCATGGATCACTACACTATAGTGAAGTTTTTGTAATTCCTTGTATTGCTGAAAACTGGTTCTAAACAAACCAGCTTGTTGATGCTTAGGGAATCTTTTGGAGTTTTGTGAAATGTCATTAAGGGGAAATTGGTGACATTACATATTTGGTGATACTATATAACTTATTCGGATGTACCTATAAGAACTATGCACAGAAATGCACATATAAAAAGCTGACTATTGAGGTGGACTTGGCACTTGATGAGAGGAGAATTTTGCAGTTAGATTTGGTCTGTAGCAAAGTAAAGAGATCTTTGTCCTTTTCTGTTAGCTACTGCTTGTAGGTGTCAACACATACCCATGCTGTGAGGGGACTGATAAGTATAGATTGCAAATGGTTGCAGATGGGTCAACAGCCACACCTCCTAAATCTCAACTACGTGTTGTATGGAGATGCACATCCTGCATGCTGATTGGTTGGTCTGATTTTCTGTTCTATGCTTTGTTTGAGTGCCCTCTAGTTAGAGCATTACTATTTGCAGAAGTATAAATGCAACAGCTATGAAACCTGCAAATGAACAGATACATATGTTCTCTGACATGCAATGACATAGAAGTCTAAATCAGCTCTTAGCTGATGGCACCCTAAGCCTGTCTGTCCTGTCAGATCCGGTATGATGGGTATAGGCAATTGTGGAGAGATAGTTCTGAAAGTAACTTGGTCTCAAGCACCTGTTCTGTTTCAGGTTTCAAACCCACATACATAGAAAGTTGCGAAATGATAATAGCAATTTTCTCAAGGTAACTGGATAAATGACAAGACAAGCAAAGAAATGTAAATCAAAACAAAATCTCTTGGAAAGAAAGCTTGCCTGAGTAATTTCACTTTCAACAGAAAAATGCAAAAGAGAAGTCAAAATCCAACCTGAAGTTCAGAGAATCAATCCAAATTTGTCAACCAGTCTAAAGGTGAGAGTTTCAGAATTTTTACATAAAGAGAATAAATAGGAACAACATGCCAGAACTTGAGTTCAGACTGTTTCCAAAAGAGAAACATGGATGAAGACAGCTACATAATTAAGAGTTACTACCTTGTTTGTCAAGAAGCTTTAGAATCTTTGCTTTGTTATCTGCTCCATTCAAGTCCAGGGCATACTATTCATTATCCAATTGTTCCAGGTGTTCTGATGTTGCTTGTGTATAGTTAATCCCAGATGTTTCCTGGCTTGGTGTCTCCTAAGGTTGACATTCCACTGGTTCCCTTGGAGCAGAGTTCTGAGTTTTGAATCCTGGGCCATGCCAATATCTTGAAGGTAAAGGTTCACCTCACACATACACGCTAGTCGTTCCTGATTCTAGGGGGCGGTGCTCACCTTCATTTCAAAGCTGAAGAGCCAGCACTGTCTGAAATCATCTCTATCTTCATGTGGCCGGCATGACTAAATGCCAAAGGTGCACAGAACACTGCTACCTTCCCAGCAAAGGTGGTTCCTATTTTTCTATTTGCATTTTTTACATGCTTTCGAATTGCTAGGTTGGCAGAAGCTGGAACAAGTAATGAGAGCTCACTCTGTTATGTGGCGCTAGGGATTCAAACCACTGAACTGCCGACCTTCTGATTGACAAGCTCAGTTTTTTAGCCACTGAGCCACCGCATCCCTTGACAATATATTACATCATCCAAAAGCACACTGGAAGTCACTGCAGCTTGAAAAACAGTGATATCACATGTGCTGAGCAACTGGCACCGGTAACTGTCCACACAGCTGCATTGCACAACAGTTGAAGCTTCCTAATATTCTTCAAAGGCAGTTCCATGTAAAACACATTGTTATAGTCCAGCTTGGAGGTCACAAGACGTGTGACTATGAGCAGGGTTCCTCACTCCAGGAATAGGTACAATTGTTAAACAAACTGAAGCACAAAGGTTCTTCTAGCCTTCTGGAATTGGAATTGTGAACCTGAAAAAATCTTTGGCTTGTGTATCAGGTCTGCCTGGAGCAGTGTCAACATTTTCAGAAATAAGGATTGAAGGCTACCAAATCAGGACGTCCAAAATCCCCTAGGCACTTGGTTTTGCTTAGATTTTCCTGGAGCCTGTTACACTTAGTCCAACTTTGACACATTGAGCAGAACCTCCATAGCATCACTCAGGCAGGCTGAATAGAGATATAAAACTAAGTATAATCAGTACACCGATACCTTGCTCAAAATCAATGGATGGCCTTACTCAGCAGCTCTATACAGATATTAAACAGAGGAGAACACTGTGCCTTGCAGCACTCAACAAAGGAAGGATCTGGAACATATCTCCACACACCCTGAGACTTCTCCCACTCCCCTCTCTCATGTTGCTAGGTTAACTACCTTCCCCTAACCCCTCTGATATCCATACAGAGAATTCCTGACTTATCACTATAATTGATCCTAAAATTTCAGTCATCAGTCATTGTGGTTGTTAAACAAGTCTCCTAGATGACTGCTTTACTCAACTACAACCTCAGTTTTCTGAGTTGCTGCTGTTAAGTGGACCATGGAAATGCCTCAGATTGGAGATGATTCTGGGAGGTTTGGTGGAGGCCATATGCATGTTGGCTCAGTAGTGCAGTGTGGTGCAAAACTGCAACCACACTAGGCCAGTCCTGAAGGTCTGACCTTTCCTGGCACCTGCTTCTGAATGGCATCAGAAATCTCTGGAAGCCCTGCACAAATCGGCATCATTCTTTGGAAGCCCTGTGCAGTTTTAGAAGCCTTCAGAATCACTGCACTGTTCTCCAGTGCGCTGCTTGGAGAGTCCAAGCGTGGTTAACAGAGTCTATCTGCCCTAGGACTGAGTGAGTTTTTTCTCTCTTGGTCACGCCTCCCTTTGCCTCCATTGTTTCAGTTTTAAAACTCAGTCTGCCCATTTGGACTGTTTTAGGGAGCGTTCCAGTTCTAGAGCAGATATCTGGACTCCCCAAGCTCTATTTCTCTCCAAGAAAGTTTCCTTTACCTGATTTATGAGATCTTCACATCTGTTCTTATTTGTGTTTGCTGAGGGGGTGCTGGATCATTTCGCTGCCCGCTGGTCACATGCGGGGTGGGAAATAGTGAGTAGCTTGTCCAGTGGTGGCTGGCGAGCAAGGGGACGGACAGGTGGCTTCCCAAACCACGTGGGTCCCTCACTGCTGCGTTTTGAAGCCGTGTGAGTGGCTGAGTGCCCCAGCAGATGTGGCGGTGCTCCGTAGATCAGCAGGGATGGCTGTGGCCATTTTGGTAGTTCGTGCGCTTTTGCCTGGAGTTGTGCACGCAGCAGCCGCCATTTTCTCCCAAGCCTTGTGCAGAGCAGATCATTTGTAGCATGCCGTTGGATCGTGTACTGATCGTCTCAGCCCCTCAGCTGCGAATCTCCGCCTGGAAGCTCAGGCCTTGTCCGGGGCGCTGGCCAGGCCTGTCTTTTCCCTGTGCCTGGATCTGCTGGGAAGCGGCTGGTAGGGAGGTTCCTAGCCCTCGGGCAGCCCTCCCTCCACTTAGAGTCCGCAAGCACGCTTTCGCCGGCTGGTGACACGTTGGTGCCTATCTGCTGCGACATTTATCTGGTGCAAGCATAGCAGACGATGGAACGGAGGCGCAGAAGCTGCAGGCTGGGCCCTCCGCCAAGTGCAGCAGGATTGAGGTTTCCCCTAAGAGCAGTAAGGTGAGGAAAAACATCATTAAGAAGGCCTCCCCAGGGGCCTCTGGGACCACTAGCAAACCCAGGGAGGGCCCCCGGAAACAAGGCATTGTGGAGGCCAAGACCCCACAGCAGCAGGCATCCTTGGCTCCGGCAGGACAAAGGCCTGGCTCACCACCTCCCAACAGGGTGATTGGGGTTTCCCTTCCCCTCAGGACAGCATGTCCCCGTCCCCCATGAGGGTGGGGTCCAGGGCTTCCTCCCCAGAAGCTTCATGTGGGTATCCGGACTCCCCTATTTCGTCACTCAGGGAGGAGCTGGGGCCCTTCCAGGGCCTGCTTCCACCAGAGAAGGGGAGTAGCACTGGGAGTCACGGGAGTAGGCATGTCCGGTCTGGCTCTCATGCCAGGAGGGACGGGGGGGCTGCACTGTTGGCCGAAATGAGGGAGGTTATTTCAATTGCTATCTCCCAGGGCATAGCCGAGGGAATGAAGCACAGGGAGGCCAGCAAGTCTGGTTCATCCAAGGCTAAGTGGGCCCCGGACCGTAATCCCGTACAAACACCGGTCTCTCCGGGCACCTCTGTGGCCACAGAAGAGTTGGGTTCAGAAGGGGAAGAGGAGGCTGAAGGCTTTGTGTTATCGGAAGATGAAGATCTTCCCCCTGAAAAGCCGGCCTTTACTGGCCTATTCAAGCCAACCTTGTTTAAATCTATTTTGCATAAGGCCAAGGCGGCTACTGAGTTGGGATCCACTCCCAAGGATGCGACAGCTCCATTCCCCGCTTCCAAGGACCCCAAGGAAGGTCTGTTCAAGGAAACGACTCCTACTCAGGAGGACATTCCTGTTCCGGACCTGTTTATGGACTTTGTTCAGTGTCAGTGGGCTCAGCCCGGTATGTTGACTAATCCTATTGAGGAGACAAGTCCCTTTATTCTGTTGAGGGTAAGATGGAGGATGTGTTGAAGTTGCCCGAGGTGGATGCCCCGGTGGTTTCCTTGACTTCTACTTCGAACCTGCCAGCCGATCTTCTTGACGATCTGAAGGTGGAGGATAAAAGATCTAAGAAGGCATGCCACAAGACACACCAGGTGGCCACCTGGGCTATCAGGGCATCCACCTCGGCTTCCTTCTTCATCAGGGCGTCCCTTCTCTGGTTGAGACAGCTGAGAGCCAAGCCTCCCACCAGGGGATCCAGGTGGAAGCATGACCTCAGCAAAATTATTACCACAGTTGAGTATTTGGCGGATGCCTCGTTGAATGCCGCTAAATTTGCCTCTAGGACGTTGGCGTCCAACATTACTTCGCGACAGCTGCTGTGGCACTGCCACTGGCAAGCCTACATGAAAGCTAAGTGGAAGCTCTCTTCGACTCAGTTTAAGGGGGGACAGCTCTTTGGGGATGCCCTTGACAAGTTTGTCATCAAAACAAAGGACAAACGGAATGTACTTCCAGCCACTTTGAAAAAAAACGAGCCTAAGAACTCTGGTTCCTTTTGAAAGCAGTCCTTTCGGAACAAGGAGGCTAACCAGCCATCTATTTCTTCTGCTTACCACAGACCCTATTCCCAGGGTGGAGACAGGGTCAGGACAGGGGCTCCTTCAGATCACGTGGAAGGCAGCAGCAGCAGTCCTTTCGGAAGTCATACAAGGGCGGGAACTCCTCCCGTCAGTTCCGCAGGAGCAAATGATCATCACAGGGGTCCTCCCATAGGGGGTCGGCTCCAGGTGTATGCTGACGTGTGGGAGGAGATGATGACAGATTCCTGGGTCCTCAACACGATCAGGAGGGGCCTAGTGTTAGAGTTTCAGTCCTTTCCCTAGAGGTCATTCATTCAGTTCCTGACTCCGAAAAGCAGTCTGAAGAGGGAGCTCATGCAGGCAGAGATCCTCCACTTTCTGCAGATCATGGCCATAGAACCCGTACCCCAAGGGCAGGAGAGGCAGGGATTCTACTCTATCCTCTTCCTCGTACCCGAAAGCTCAGGTGGGTGGAGGGCCATATTAGATCTGAAATGCCTAAATTGACATCTGGCCTACAAAAAGTTCAAAATGCAGTCCCTCCAGTCGATCCTGAAGTGCGTGAGGTGGGGGGATCTACTCACATCAACAGACCTGAAGGAGGCTTATCTGCACATTCTGATCCACGCGGCTCACAGGCGGTTCCTGAGGTTTTTTTCTACGATGGGAGACACTACCTCCCTTTCGGCCTCTTGTCTGCACCCAGGACATACACAACGATCCTGGCTGTGGTGGCAGGGCATCTCAGGAAACATCCAATCCACCCGGAATGCTATCTGGACGACATCATCATACATTCCAGCAGCTGAAGTCAGGCCAGGCGGGATGTTCAGATGACCATTCTCACATTGCAGCAGCACGGCTTCTCTGTGAACTTGGAGAAAAGCCACCTGGACCTGACCACGCGCATCCAACATCTAGGCACGGTCATAGACCTGGTCGATTGTCAGGTCTTCCTCTCCCCGGAAAGGCTGCAGAACCTCAGGCACAGAGTCCAGCAGTGTCGGAGGTCCAGGTCTGTCCTGATCATATCGCTCTCACAGCTTCTCAGGGTCTCATGTCTGAAGGTGGTTCCCTGGGCACGACTCCATGCCAGGGAACTCCAGTGGTTCCTCTTGCCGATGCAGAAGACCAAGACCAGCAATTCCTCAAGAAAGGTGAGCCTCCCACCCAAAGTCCTCTGGTCCCTCTCTTGGTGGAGGACGACAGCGGTCGAGAAGGAATGTCTCTTCAAAGAGCCCGAAAGGATTGTGGTCACCACAGACACCATTTTAGTCAGCTGGGGGGCCCACTGTCAGGGCCAGCTAGCTCAAGGTCTGTGGAACCAGAGGGAGGCTGCCCAGAGCATAAACTGGCTGGAGCTGAGGGCCACCCGGCTTGCATTATGACGGTTCTCGCACCTGGTCATGGGTCAGCATGTTCTTTTGCTGACAGACAACGTGGCCACCAAGGCCCACGTGAACAGACAAGGCGGGATTCACTCCAGGAGGCTCATGATGGAGGCAGAGTTGCTGGGCAGGTGGGCACTACCCCACCTGGCGTCCATAAAGGCGGATCACATCTCAGTTTCCTGAAGGGGGCCTCTAATGTCAGCCCCCACCATTACCCGTCTTGGGACTTGCCTCTGATGCTTTGGGCCTTGACAGGGGCACCATTCGAACCTCTTCGCCAGGCGAGTCTTCGCCATCTGACTCTGAAGACGGTGTTCCTCGTGGCCATCACGTCAGCTCGGAAGGTTTCAGAATTGGCGGCCTTGTCTGTCAGGGCAGATCTTTGCATTGTTCATCCTGACAGGGTTATCCTGAGGTTGGATCCCACATTTGTTCCTAAAGTCAACACCATCTTTCATAGAACGCAGGAGGTGATCCTCCCAAATTTCTGTCCGCAGCCTAACCACCCCAGAGAGTGTGATTGGCACAAGTTGTATGTGCGACGTGCTGTTAGGATATATATTAAGAGAACCAAGGAGTTTCAACGTTCCAAATCATTTTTTGTCTTTCCACCCTGGATCGCTGGGTCGCAAGGCGTCTTCTCATACGGTTCGTCATTGGTTGAGGGCCCACATCAAGCTTGCCTACGAACATGAGGGCAAGGTCGTGCCGAGCCGTGTGACTGCGCACTCGACAAGGAGCGCTGCGACATCAGCTGCTTGGGCAACTCAGGCTTCCATTCTTGAGATTTGTAGAGCAGCCATGTGGGCATCTCCCACTGCATTTATCAGGAACTATAAGATTGACACCTTTGCCTCGGCTGAATCCTCTTTTGGAAGGAGAATTCTACAGAAGGTAGCAGAGGCTCCGGAGACTCTGGTCTCTGCCCCACCTGGGACATTATAGCTTGGGTATGTCCCACGCTTGAACTCTCCAAGCATCACACTGGAGAATGACCGTTGGCTTACCTGAATGGTCGTTCTCTGAGCGCTGCGAGGAGAGTCCAATCCCACCTGGATCCTGGCAATTTGAGACTACTGACTGGACATGACTGTGATACGGACTTCCTGCGTGGTTGCTTATTCATTTTAAAACTGAAACAATGGAGGCAGAGGGAGGCGTGGCCAAGAGAGAAAAAACTCAATCCTAGGGCAGATAGACTGTGTTAACCCACACTTGGACTCTCCTCGCAGCGCTCAGAGAACGACCGTTCAGGTAAGCCAACGGTCATTTCAGAAGCCCCTGGAAGCCTTAAACAGGCTTTAAGAGGCTTCTGAAGATGGAATTTACTTCCACAGGGTTTCCAAAGGTTTCTAAACTCCTATATTAATATGCTGCAGAAAATAAGGCTTGGTGCAATGGGAGCTGCTTCTAATAGGCCACCCGGGCTCTTCAACAGTAAGAAGAAAAATGGTGTGCATCAATCCTTGGTAGTACTGGTTGCAGATCAATCACACCATTCTCCAAGGCTTATGCATATTGGAGAACATAGTGAAGTAAAATTTATATAATAAATATACATTAATATTTCTCCTTTTTATACCAAGAGTTTGGTTTACTTCTACAATTTAGTGCAATATACAGTTATTTAGACTAATGGCCACTAATAACCAAATTCAGCCTAGTTTTCTTAGTAGGCTAGACATCTGCATATACAAATATTTTGATATCTCAATTTGATTTATCACTGAATTACAAGACAACTGATATTATATTAAGATAGCATTTAGTTTGAATTTATGTTTTAGGATATTATCCACTATGAAATCACACCTCTACACCAATAATACTTGAAAAGCTTTCATGTGTCAAGAAAACCAATTTTCTATGCTTCTCTTATGATCTTCATTTCCTTTCTATATCTTGGTATAAAACATACATAGCAGTGTCTGCATGAATCTTTTCAGGAAAATTATACTTGATATTGCTTGGAGCGCTGTGTCTGACTAGGTAATTTAATATTTACAGTTTTTGCAAGAAAACAATACTGAGTTCACACTAATAAATTTGTAGTTACATTTTTATTCAGATACAGATATGCATATGATGGAACCCATTCTCAAATTCATGAGGAAGTTGATTTTATTACTATTGATAACATTCTTATAGATTTTAGTTTTGTTTGGACAGTGCTTGCCCCGCTTGGTGTGATGTGTGGTAGTAGATTTCTCTCTGCTATTCATAACTAAACAGTTTATTGATTTTATTTATATGGCCAAAATGGACTCTGGGCAACTTAACAATTAACTAAAAATGTTAAAAATTAAGATAGAGAAAAACAGAATATCCTATGTTGTAGGTCAACATCTGTGCCAATACCAAAAGCATTCAAATAATAGCAATAGCACTTGGACTTATATACCACTTTACAGTGCATTATAGCCCTTTCTAAATGGTTTACAGAGTCAGCATATTGCCCCCAACAATTTGGGTCCTCATTTTACCCACCTTGGAAGGATGGAAGGCTGAGTCAACCTTGAGCCTGGTGAGATTTGAACTGCCAAATTGCAGGCAGCCGGCAGTCAGCAGAAGTACCCTGAAGTACTGCACTCTAACCACTGTGCCACCATGGTTCATCCACTTTCTCCAAGGCCATTTGATGCTGCAGCTTGACTAACTTCTCACAACCTAGATCAGAAATTATTCAGAACTATTTGACATAGCAATGGTTTAAGGGGGAGAAGAGAACCACTACTTTTTAAATTCTGCTGGGGCCACTCCTACATTCAAGAATAAATTTACCCTTTGTTTTGTCCCAATCATCCATAGATTTGGGATACTTTAGCCAACTTTAATATATAGGAGACTACATTTACAACATTCAGGATTTTGTCTACTTTTTCAACACTAACAGTTCAAACTTTCCCCAGATAATAGAGATAGGCACTGGATTTTTCTGGAAGAAAATGCAGCAGAACAGAATAATTAGAGTTTCTAATGATAAAGAATGATGGGAATGGTTGTCCTATACATGTTTTTAAAAAGTTCTTTTATGAAAAAGATTAGATGGCTTAATAGTTAATTGATCAGTTTTGCTGTGGTGTTTTGACCTTTCTCCTCCCAAACATGTATAACTTGTCTTTTCCTGTCTTTTTGGTTTGACTTATAGTTTATACATTCAAATTAAACTGAAAGAAGCTTCAGAATTCCATCACCTGTCATGCATTTGTTGACAAAGCAAATTTATATTTAGAGCTCTTCTCTTGAGGGAGGAATGTGTTCTGCCTTGCATATTACAAAAAACTGATGATGGAACTTAAAGAAATCCTTATACAGGCTTAATACTTAGCAGTAAAGTTTGTATTTTTATATGCAAAGGACATTGATAAGTAAATTTAGCAAGTCACCTTCTTCTGATCATACACTGCAATCCATACTGAAGCTCATAAGGGTGTTTACTCCCTCTCCCTTGTCTCACTTTCCTGAATTGAGAAGTTTCTAAGCTTAAGTGTACAAAGGCTTCCTTAACCACCCTCCCCCCCTTAGGTCCAGTGGTGGGTTTCAAATCCCGTTCCAACCGGTATGGGCCGGTGGAATCCTCATGGATGTGCGCAGCATGCACATGCATCTTAGTACCTCTGCGATGCTCCAGCTGCTCTGCTGAGCGTCGCACAGGCACTATATGCGGAAACCAACACTTATTAGCTCTTAAGTATCATCAAAACTGTCAATTAGAATTATTATGTAGGAATAATTATGGCTATGTCTCTAGGGAGCTTCCTTTCATAGAAACAGATAGGGGTGGTATTTTGGGGGTTGGTGTTTTTTTTTTTTGCAAAATGGCCAAAAACATAGCAACTACTAAAAATATTATGCTGGTAGTTGGAGTACTATTATTTTTTCTCTCTTTCTGCATGGAACAGGGATTTTTTACCACAACAAGATAGATTAGGAGCTGGGCTATTTACTGGCAATTTTTCCTTCTGTCTGTTTACCGTATATACTCGAGTATAAGCCGACCCGAATATAAGCCGAGGCACCTAATTTTACCCCCAAAAGCTGGAAAAGTTATTGACTCGAGTATAAGCCTAGGGTGGGAAATGCAGCAGCTACGGTAAATTTCAAAAATAAAAAATCAGTGTTATTTGAAACTCAAAGTTATGTTTATTCAAGGGACCCGCTTAATTAAAGTGTTCTATAATATCAGTATGACTTATAATACTGCAAGTCTGCAATATTAAAATACTTGTATAGGGGATCCCCGGGATCCCCCGAAGAGATCAAATCACAACCAGTATGCCACCTTCTTGGTATATTGTTTTTATTTTCACTGAGTTTTTTAAAATGAGCATTATTTCATCCTTTTTTTCTTTATGTTTGATTGGTATCTGCAATTTGTGTTAATTCTGTTCATACATATAATATAAATGAAAAACCCAGCTCTCTTAAAAAATATTTTAAGTTCTTTCTGGTGCTCCCTTTTAGAATTGGCCAACTAATATTTCTGTTCACCCAACTAATGTCAGGCAGAGTTAACTGAAAAAGTAATTTTTCATGAAAGGACATTTTCCTAGGATTTTAATTGTTCTTACTGTCAGATTTCTCGTTATTTCCAGCTTGAGTCTCCTTCTGACAAGTTTCCATTGCTTCTTGTCCTGTCCTCAGGTGCTATTGCTGCCGCCGCCTCCTCCTCCTCCAACAGCACCAGCACATTTGCTGCCCAGCGCTGCGGCTGAGGTGAAGCCGCCAAAGCTCCCGCTGGCGCCCCCGCAGCGTTGGGCGGATATCCGGCAGTGCTGTTGGAGGAGGAGGAGGTGAACCAGCCTGCCATCGCCGGCCACTGCCAGCCCCGCCGCTCTTCCCACCCCCTTCCAAGCCCCACAGTCCAGCGGATGGAGCAGCGAAGCCCCGGGGCTTCGCTACTGCTCCCCGCATTTTCTGCACGGGGATCCCTTGGAGAGGGGATTCCAGCCTGCCATCGCCAGCCACCGCTAGCCCTGCCGCTCTTCCCACCCCCTTCCAAGCCCCAGTGGGCTTGGAAGGGGGTGGGAAGAGCGGCAGGGCTAGCGGTGGCCAATGTTCCCTCTAATTTTTTTTCAGTGTGAGCGGAAAAGTATAGTGTTTGAGCAGCACATTTTCATACCTGAGCACCTGGATTTTTTTCATAGATGTCACCCAAGACAACGAAATTAGTGTTATTTGAAACTCAATTCTACCATGTAAATATCCATTAAGTAAAAAAATCTCCCTATACAGATAATCCTCAATCTACAACCATAATTGAGCACAAAGTTTCTATTGCTAAATGAGACATTTGTTAAGTGAGTTTTGCCCCATTTTACAACCTTTCTTGCTACAGTTAAGTGAATCACTGCGGTTGAATCAGTAACCTGGTTGTTAAGTCAGTCTGACTTTCCTACTGACTTTCCTTGGCAGATGGTTGCAAAAGGTGACCCCAGGACACTGCAACCGTCATAAATATGAGGCAGTTGCCAAAGATCCAAATTTTGATCCTATGACCATGGGGATGCTGCAATGATCATGTGTGAAGAACAGCTGTAATTCACTTTTTTCAGTGCTGATGTAGCTTTAGTCATTAAGTGAATTGTTGTAAGTTGAGGACTATACTTTCCCCCTTACTATCCAATAGTCTGCAGTGATATTAGCAAGTTATGAATAAATTACCAACTGATGTAGATTAGCAATTGGAGCACTTAAAGAAGCAAACAAAGAGGGGAGAGGAAGGGAGGGAGGAAGGAAAGAAGGGAGAGGGAGAGAGAAACAGAGACAGAGGGAGAGACAAAAAAGGAAAGAGGAGAAAGAGAAAAAGAAAGGGGAGAGGAGGGTGGGAGGATAAGAAAAAGAGGCAGAAAAAAGAAAGAGAGAGAAAGAGGAAAGGAAGAAAGAAGGAAGGAAGGAAGGAAGGAAGGAAAGAAAAAAGGAAGAAAAAAGGAAGAAAGAAAAGAGGAGAGTAGAGAAGGAATAGAGGCCAAAAAAGCAAACAAGGAAAAGTAGGGAAAAAACTTTCACTGGAAAACACTATTTTTCCATCAGTGCAAAACTTTCCTAAACAAGGTTAATTTTCTGGATTTTGACTTTCCGGTCCAGGTGGACCAAGAAGCCTTTATTTTCTTTTTCTAAAATCAAATAAAATCTGCAGAGCACCAGCACGCCATATGAAAAAGAATTTGTATTTGCAAGTAGGTTGATCACCAATCCATGACAAATAAGCTGAAATGCAATATTTAAAACATTCTTACTAAACAGCAGTCTGCCTTCGCTGGATGGCTTGGATCTCTCGCTGACTCTCCATGAAAGCACCGAGATAGAAACAGCCCTCCTGTGCGACATTGACAGTAGGGAGATGGGGGAGGGGTGCCTCGCCCTCTCCTGGGGAGCCCTGTCTGGGGAAGAACCCCCCTCCTTCGGCCTCGGGACTGTCGGTTTCTCCGACGGGTCTCCCCCCCTCCTCTGCCCCCGACCGACTTCCTTTTCTGGGCTTTTTGCAAATGAGTCGGACGCAGCCGAATCTCTCTCTGTGTGTATGTGTGTATGTGTGTGTGTGTGAGCGCGAGTTGCCCAATCCAGTTCCTCCCTCCGTAGTTTTGAACCTGGGAGGAACTGGTTTGGGCAACCCGAGAGCTCCGCCTGACGCCCGAAGGGCTTTGCACGAAGAAACGCGGCTTGAGGCGCAAGGACGGTCCTGGCTGTGGGGCGCAGGCCCCTAAAATCCTCTCTTTGGTTCCCTCCTCCTCCCCCTCCTTCCACAGCCTGCGTGACGCCCTAGGCTGAGAGCTGCTGCTGCTGCGCAGCTGAGGGAGGGAGAGCAAAAGCAGAGGCGGGGCGCCAAGCTTTGGTTAAGGCAGGCAAGGGAAACCGCGAGCCGAAAGGAAGTCTTGCTGGGAAGACGCGGCAGCAGGGCTTTAAAGGGCTCCCTCCTCCCCAGCCAGCCAGCCCACCCAGCCCATTCTTCCCCCGCCACAACTGTATCCAACAGGCCAAGTTGCTGGGAGGAGAAAGTTTGGGCTGCAGGACATGAGATTCTTCTGGGGAGGTCCTTTGCGGGAGGCCAGTTCCAGCCGCCTGCAAAGGACTTCCCACGTTTGCTTTGGTAGAAATCTCTGCGCGGCAGTTAGAAACTTCTGCGCGGGGATTTCTTTCCATGTGCGCGGCCGCGCACGCGCGCACCTTAGAGGGAACAGTGGCGGTGGCTGGCGATGGCAGGCTGGAATCCCCTCTCCAAGGGATCCCCGTGCAGAAAATGCGGGGAGCAGCAGCGAAGCCCCGGGGCTTCGCTGCTCCATCCGCTGGACTGTGGGGCTTGGAAGGGGGTGGGAAGAGCGGCAGGGCTAGCGGTGGCTGGCGATGGCAGGCTGGTTCGCCTCCTCCTCCTCCAACAGGCAACAGCACTGCCGGATCCAGTTGTAGACTCGAGTATAAGCCGAGGCGGCTTTTTTCAGCCCAAAAAGTGGGCTGAAAAACTCGGCTTATACTCGAGTATATACGGTAGTATTATAGCACTGTTTGACTTGTGATATTGCTAACTTGTTCTGAGTCAACTGGAGCGAATATGACTACATGGTCAATTTCAAAACATTCTGAAAGGTTGAGCAGTGGAAATAGTTCTCTGTAAAATGTGCATTATCATTTCTGGGAATGAGACAAAATTAAATAAGCCATAAGCTTCATGTGTAAAAATTGTTTACAAGGGATGAGGTAAATCTAAGTCTTCTAAACAAAACCATTGATAGGAAGTACTTCTTGTTAAATGTGATGTGTACACTCACAACATGCTCTTTGAACATTCCATGAGAATGTTAAACTATATTGAAAGGTTTAACCTTGCAAGTAAAATGTTAACATAATCAGATGGAATAGCCAGTAAATGATACCCTGGGAGCTTCTTAAGAAGATGTCTAAACCTGTAGCATTGCTTTAAATAAGTCTGAATTGTTTCCTAGCAATGACATTTTCACCACAGTTCTAATATCTTAGTTGTCACTATGACAGATGTTTTCTTTGAGCAAATGACCCTTTTAAGTTAAATAATGTGAACCATAGCATGGCTGCTCTGCTGTAGGTTTTGTTTTCTGAAGAAAAACTTTCTTAAGAATGCTTGGGATACTTTTGTTTTCATCAATTTTTTTTTTTAAGTTGTAATAATTGGGCTTAGTAAGATATAATAGAACAGATGATTTGAACAATATTAATATTTAAAGCAGTTAACGAATGACTATCATGAATTTAATTGGCTATTGTGTGTATGCGTGTGTGTGTAAAGCAACTCCATAAACCACATTCTTTTATTGAAGGTATGGTATATTTCATCGCATATTAAAGAAGATTGAAGAAAATGAAGAAGGTCTCAATGAATTCACAAAGAGTTACCAAACATTTGGAATCAACAGATTCAAAGATGGAAGATTATACTGTAAAGAATGGGTTCCTGGTGCAGAAGCAGTTTTTCTTACTGGTGATTTTAGTAAGTATTTTCCAGCACATATGAGCTTCTTTTATTGGTATGGTATCTTAAAATCAGTCCTAATGTCATGGGTTTGTTTTTCATTTTATTAATAAAGTCAGTGGATAAAATCTCAATAAAACTTTAACTTAAAATATATGTGATGTGTATTTGTACTCTGCATAAGACAAGATTATTGAACTAGTTATTTAAATAAGTTTGGTAGGTATCAATTCTTGAGCTTTGCATCCGGAGACCTATTTTCATATCCAAAACCATGAAACGTACTGGTGCCCTTAATGATAGTTACCATGTTACAGTCTGAGTGGGTACTGACTTGGACTGTATATGGTTGTGTGTAAAAGTTGCAGGCTATTCTGAAAAAATCTAAATGTTTCAATGAATTACAGAGTGATCAAAAGCTGACTCAGCCGCTAAAAACCAAACAATAATATCTGTTTGCAGAGTTGAATGCATAGATGTTATTTAGAGATCGAGAAAAAAGAAAATAGTATGTCAGATGCCAAAAATTAAACTCCTTTTCAGTCAATACTTTTAGTATTCCCTTTGGGACAAATAACACTTTTCAAACATTTTTGTAGCATTCATTTTTTTTTTTCATGTAAGTACTTCATGGATGGCTTGGAATGGCCTTTACAATTCCCTGACTTGAATCACTGAAAATCTGTGGGGATATCTCAAATATTCTGTGCATGTAAGGAAGCCAATGAATATCTCTGAACTGAAAGAGTTCTGCAAGGAAGAACAGGAAAAAAATGGAAGCCAGAATATAAATACTCTCAACTGGGTGTTATTTCTATTTAATTCTGTTTCACTTTAGAGGTTATGTCATCTGTTCATTAGGAATTCATTGAGACATAGTGTTTGGCCAAGGTATCTAAACTCCTGTTTGGAACTATATGTAATTATAAAAGTGCTTAAACTATGTATATACATAGCCATTTTTGCTTTTTTTTAAGAAGAATATATTTCACAGCATACAAGCTGTCTGTATGACTGGGAGTTTAAATTTGAAAGTATGCAGCAATGGCAAAACATATATATATATATATATATATATATATATATATATATATATATATATATATATATATATATATATATATATATATATATATGTATATATATATATATATATATTCTGTATTATCTATATATACTATTAGTTTTGCCATTGCTGCATACTTGTAGTTCTCATACATGCAATGTATCATACAGCATTGTAAATATAATCACAATATGGCTTTTAAGTGGTCTTAAATGTCTACAATATGCACAATATGGGAAATTAACAAATGTACCAAAAGTTTAGGGCCCCAATAGTTTTTCCCCTTTTTATTTATTGGTGGAGTTGCTAAATTGTTTTTTTTCATATTGTTTTCCTTTTATTAACATTTATACATGTTATACACACAGCTACACATTCACAAGAAGAAGAGACTTCAGTACTATTGAAACCTTTTATTGTGCAACAAATAAATTGACGTAATCTGCTATAGTTTCTTTATTTTTAATGTTACACTCTAATGCTGTGTAATATATGTGATATATATCAGATGCTATATGTGGTAGAGTGTGGAAAGGTCAAAGCATAAAGTTACTTGGCTTTTTCATATTGTACCACATATAGTATAGAAAGATAGTTTAATATAGAGCTAGTTTGGTATAATGGTTAAGGCATCAGACCAGAAACTGGGAAACAGTTCTAGTCTCACATTAGGCACCTTGAACCAGTCTCCCTCAACTCTAGAAAACTGGCAGACCACTTCTGAAATCTTCCCGCTGCTGCTACTACCGGTTCGCCCAATCCGGGTCAAACTGGCAGCAACCCACCTCTGGTATAGACTGTAGTAGTGTAGGCAGTTGCCAGGAGTCCTAAATGACTTGAAAGTATCAAAAGAGTAACACTTTTAATTAATCTGATAATAATATTTCTTTCTCATTCCTGTATTTCTAATACTTTTAAGTTATCTAAACAATAGAACATTAATAATCTGAAGTAATACTTGTACAATATGATTATATTGAACCAATATAATGTATTTGGATTTCCAACAATACAAAAAAAGGATATAAATATATACAGATGCATCCATCCATCTCATGATTTGATGAGATTGTAGGTTCTTAACCAAGAAATTGGGAAAGCATGCTAAAAAGGGCTGTAGCTTTTGAACTACAGTGGTTTTTTAAATAGACCAAAGGATTATTATTAAGATTGGCCAACATGAGTGCTGATCAGCAATTCTGGAGATTGAATTCTGCCAGAACTCTCTTCATCTTTTGTCCCACTGTAAGAGCCATTTGCTTAACTTGCTGGGGAGATTGAAGGGATGAAGCAAACCACCTGGTGCATCTGCCGAGTGGGAGCTATTTATGTATATTTTGGAATAACTTCATTTTTCCCTATAGCACAATTACATTGATCTTTGATATTCTGATTTTTAAGTCCATATTCTTTGTTGCATCATATAATCTACATTAAACCAGTATTTGCTGCAAATTATGTTTGTTTTCATTTAACATGAGGACACATATTCAAACAAAAGTCTATGTATATTTATGCTCTCAATGCTTCTAACACTTTTTTTTGCTCTCCACCCCAGAGATACTCATAGCATTTAGAGAGTAGTCACAGTATTGCAATTGAACAATTACATTGTTAAAAGTTTAGTAAATCATGAATATGAAACAATTAGTAATGTAAAGCTCTAATAAAGAGGTGGTATTTATATTATATCTATTTGAAAAGCTATGGGTAAATTTTTACACAGATTCTTATAAACTAAATACAGAATTTAACATTCATCACTTTAATTTCTTGAAAATTATAGTGATTGTAGCAATAATGGAATAACATGACATTCTAAAGAAGTCACAGTTCCTGGAATGGTTTCTATGATTCCTGGAGTCATAGGATTTAAACAAAGGAACCTCCTTTTGACACTAATTAAGCTGTCTTTTGTCCAAAAGCTAGAAGATTAATCAAGCCACTTATTTTCTTTATTTATGCATTTATATTTTTGACGTACTAAAGGTGATTAAATCAGCTGAACTCTTTTGTCTCAAATCAAAAGCTCTCTGAGTTGAGATAACAATTGTAACTATTTTATGTAGACTCCTTGCACCTAGTTTTTCTTCCCTAATTGCAAGGCTACATGATGGATAAATTACACATTCAGCAAAACTAGGGTCCAAAAGTTATCTAAAAACTGAAAGATTTGTAATTGAAGCACAAGGTCTTCAGAGAATCACGAAGAGGCAGAATAGAAAATGTGGAAAGGGTATGAAGATTTAATATCAAAAATTCTTTATTTCTTAAATAACTAGGGAATTGTGAATTGTATTATTTCATTTTTCATAATTTCACTTTTACCTTAAAATTTAATTCTTGTTCTGCTTTGGAACTGCACTGCAAATATTAAAATAATTCCTCAAATATGCAGAAAAGTCCAAAAGTAATGGGTTGTATAGAAAAAAATCATTGTCAATTTGTCTGTTCCTGTTCTTACATATGGCCTGTGCAATTTAATGAATATTTACTATTTAATTCATTTTTAATTATTATTATAGATAACTGGAATCCATTTTCCCATCCATATAAGAAAATGGATTTTGGCAAATGGGAATTGCTCATCCCACCTGGACCAGATGGGTTTCGCCCTGTATCTCATGGATCCAAACTGAAGGTGCGTGTTTCAAAAAGATACTTCATTCTTTTATTAATATGTAATTTATTATCGAATTTCATAATTGAAGTTTTGTAGAGTTCAGTTATGTGCCACTTAATATTTCAAAGTGAAAATAAGACCTGCAGACCATGTTCTTCACCGCTATGGATTGCTGTTAAAGTTATATAAAACAAAATTACTATAAATTACCAATGTTATTATATAATGAACAAAATAGATTATTATAAATATAAATGATAAATTTATAGCAATCCTGAATGTAAAGGATTCCTCACCAGGATCCATTCTCAGTGACTCAAGTATTGATGTCATTGACCTTTTGTGATGCTTTGAGGGCCTGGACTTAAGGCTTCATCTAAATCCTAGCAGGACCAAATAGCTTTGGGTAGATAGAGCTTCAATATCTGGGAATTTGACATCTTTAGTTCTGATTGGGATTATGCTACCCTAGACGGACCTGGTTCACAACTTGGCGGTTCTCACAGATTCTCAACTCCTGCTCCTCACAGCTAGGAGAGCATTGCACAGTTCAGATTGTATGTCAGTTGCAGTCTTTCCTGGATCAGAAGTCCCTGTGCTCAGACATTCAAGCCTTGCCATCTCATGCTTGGACTCCTGCAATGCAGTCATGCAACATTCAGATGCTTCAACTGGTGCAGAGCATGGGCAGTCTTTCGGGGGCCCTAGAGTAGCCCATGTTACAGAGCTGTTACACAAGCTGCATTACCATATTCCACCTCCCAAATTTTTCCCCTTGAATTTTATTTTGGGCTTGGATTCTCTAGGACTATATAAGATATGGTAAATGTTGACTAGCTTTCTAGTCAGAACTGATGAGCAAAGCAAAACAAACAAAATTATTGCTGGCTAATGCTAGGTGAAATCTGAGATTGTGGAGATGTTAAATACACTCAAATCTCATGTATTTTCACAATTTTGTGAGAACTTGGCCTTTTTAATATTTTTCTTTTTTAAATACATAGAGGTTTGTAGATATTGTTCAGGAAATTTAGAGATAGTGCATTGGTCTGAAATGCTGCAATGCTGTACTCTTGCATGTGAAAATAATTTTGGCAAGAAGGAAGCATTGGTAAAATTAAGCCCAACTCAGTCTAAAGTGAGCTTACAATGACTTTATGGCCTACTTCCAACATTAATATATAATTTTCCAGTGTTTTTATGTCCCTTTTAGCATCATTTTAAAAAGTTATAACTTTTTCTATAAATGCATACTAATTAAGTTAAACTTTGCTGTTACTATCAGTGTAATTACAATCCTAATAAGAAATAAGGCAGAAAATATTAGAAAAAATAGTGTCAGTCTATAGATAGATATATAGAAAGATAGAAAAATGGATGGATGGATGGATGGACGGATAGACGGATGATACTGTTATAGTCCAGTTAATTCTTAGATGTTGTTAAACGCCAGGGACAAATTATAGGGATGTTCTGGGGAAATGCAAAAAATACTAAATGAAGTATAATCCTTTACCATTTTTCAAATTAATAAATTGAATATCATTCAAAGATTAATTAAAGGGAATAAGATATATCTTCTAAGAACTCAGAAAAACTAAATAGGCAATTTGCAAATGTCTTTGAAGAGTTATTTAGTCTTTAGGAGAAAAAGCAATAGTCAGGCTGCTTTAATGGGCAAAGAGTACTGATGATTGGGATTTGGTGGAGGGTTAAAAATGGAGTAAGTATGGTTTGAAATGGGCTATGTGGAATGTGAAATAGGAAGCTGGGATCCTGAGCAGGTGTGGTTTATGCTACTATTTTGTTCATTTTAAATGAGTGGAGATGGTGTAATTCCTTTATGGTAATTTTAAAAATCCAAAAGCTCATTAAAAATGGATAAACAAAAATTGTGTGTTTGTGTATATGTATGTGCATGCACACACATATGTACACTCATGTGAAAAAGTACACCATCTTTGAGTTCTATGGTTTTATGTATCAGGACATAGTAAAAACCACCTGTTCTTAGTAGTTCTTGAAAATAGGCAAATACAACTTCAGATGAACAACAACATATGACATATTACACCAAGTCATCATTTATTTTACAACAACATATGACATATTACACCAAGTCATCATTTATTTTACAAAAAGAAAGCCAAAATGGACACGCCATGTGTAAAAAACTAAGTACATCTTATGATTCAATAGCTTTAATTTATTGTTTTCTGTATGAGTTTACCAGTCTCTCACATCATTGTGGAGGAACTTTGGCCCATTTTTCTTTACAACATTGCTTCATTTCATTCAGGTTTCTGGGCATTTGTTTATGCACAGCTCTCTTGAAACATAGAACTCAAAGAGAGTTTACTTTTTCCCCACAGGACTGTATGTATGTATGTGTACGTGTGTGTGCATGTATATTATATGTATGTGTGTGTGTTTGTGTGTGAGTGTGTTTGTATGTATGTGTGTTATGTATTTATTTCAGTAAGTGGAATGATTGGTTGTGTGGTTGTATCATGATTGGTAGATTGGTGCTGATTGGTGCTGGCTATGTGTACATTGTTGTTTCGTGTTGTAACGGCCTGGATGGTGGGTGGGGCTCGTTTGTTGACTAGGGCTGGTTTCCAGATGTCTGCCAAGTGGGAAGTATCGTCACGTTTATTCATGTTGTGGGGGTGTTTCTCTATTTCGATAGTTTCCATAATTATTCTCTTGTTGAAGTGTTCAGTTTTGGAGATTAACCTGGTTCTTTCAAAATTAATTTCATTTCCTGTAGCTTTAAGGTGCTGGAAAAGGGAGGAAGTTTTTTCTTTTTTTCTTACTACGTTCTTCTATTCTGCGATGCGTGCATTTATTCTCCTGTTCGTTTGTCCTATGTATGTTGCAGGGCAGATTTTGCATGGTTTTTTGTAGACTCCTTGGTTTTCTAGCTGGGTTTTGTCTTTGGGGTTTCTTAAGATGTTGAGTATTTTTTGGTCAGTGTTGAAGGCTGTCTTGATATTGTGTTTGTGGAAAAATTTGCTGATTTTATCTGTGGTGCCTTTGATGTAAGGGAGGAGGGCGATGCCGTTGTCCTGTTCTGTGTCTTGGTTTTTGGTTCCTTCAAAATTAATTTCATGTCCTGTAGCAATAAAGGTGGATACAAATAAAATAAAATAGCAAAATATAAAATAAAGTTTTATTGTTGGGGAAGGGAGAGAGATGCATGATACACTCAAATTCAGTACTTAATTTAGCTGAGTGGCACAGCCTGGGATATTAAACTCATATCTGCACTTCCTTTTTTGAACATTCTTCTAAAAGTGAAAAAGGAAGAGACAGAAAAAACAGGTTACATTGATTCCAGAATTGATAGCTTAACTTTTATTTCCAGTAATGTTTTCCCAAAGAGTCTGCATTCATTGTGATTTTGGTACAGGGGAAAAATTATCAAAAATATACAATTGTTCTCCAATGCATTTTGGGATATGTGAATTCGGCCATTTCATTAGTAAATGATGTTTTTATGAAAACACATTAAAAAAACAAGTTCCATTAGAAACTCTTTGGAGACTTCAGTTTTTATACTCCTACATTTTAAGAATAGAATAGAGCAAGCAAGCTCAGAGATAATAGAATAGAATAACAGAGTTGTAAGGGACCTTGAAGGTCTTCTAGTCCAACCCCCTGCTTAGGCAGGAAATCCTACACCACTTCAGACAAATGGTTATCCAACATCTTCTTCAAAACTTCCAGTGTTGGAGCATTCACAACTTCTAGAGGCAAGTTGTTCCATTGGTTGATTGTCCTAACTGTCAGGAAATTTCTCCTTAGTTCTTCTCTAATTAGTTTCTACTCATTGCTTCTTGTCCTACCTCCAGGTGCTTTGGAGAATAGTTTGACTCCTTCTTCTTTGTGGCAGCCCCTAAGATATTGGAAGACTGATATCATGTCTCCCCTAGATCTTCTTTTCATTAAACTAGACATACCCAGTTCCTGTAACCGTTCTTCATAGGTTTTAGCCTCCAGTCCCCTAATCATCTTTGTTGCTCTTCTCTGCACTCTTTCTAGAGTCTCCACATCTTTTTTACATTGTGGCGACCAAAACTGGATGCAGTTATCCAAGTGTGGCCTTACCAAGACATTATAAAGTGGTATTAACACTTCATGTGATCTTGATTCTATCCCTCTGTTTATGCATCCTAAAACTGTGTTGGCTTTTTTGGCAGCTGCTGCACACTGCTTGCTCATATTTAAATGGTTGTTCACTAGGACTCCAAGATCCCTCTTAAGTTACTACTATTGAGCAAGGTGCCACATATACTGTACCTGTGCGTTTTGTTTTTCTTGCCTAAATGTAGAACCATACTTTTTTCACCATTGAATTTCATTTTGTTAGATAACGCCCAATATTCAAGTCTGTCAAGATCCTCCTGCATCTTAAGCCTATCTTCTGGAGTGTTGGCTATTCCTGCCAGCTTGGTGCCATCTGAAAATTTGGAAAGAGATAGCGACTAAAAAGTTGCTTTAAGTATTTGGACATCATTTTTCATATACACAAGGGGATTAATTGTCATTATTCCAATCAACAGGAAGACACTGACTGGAGAAGTAAAGATGGAACTTTAAGACTGGATATGGAACATAGGAAGGAAGTCACTATATTTTCTTGGATTAAAAATACTATCAGGGAAAAAAATAAAACAAATTTCTATTATATATTAGTTGGACTAGGCACAAAGTATTGCATCCAGTATAGGACTATCTTTCAATAAGGGCACTGACAAACAGGTGCATGTCTAGAGAGGAGAAACAAAAATGATAAGAGGTCCAGATTGAAGCACTTGTGTGGAACAGTTGGAATTGTTTTGCATATTTTACAAGGAGAACAGAACACTACTGGGAAATATGATAGCTTATATTCATCTATTTGAAAGACCCTCATGAAGAAGATGAGCAAAATTGTTCAGAATTTTTCCAGAAGGCAGGATATTCAGCAATGGCTTGAAATGACAAGAAAATAAGTTTCATTGTATTTCATAAAGATGTCCTAATGGTTAGGATTGCTCAATGGTGGAAGACACTTGGATGGGAGGATGTGTCTTTCCTTTACTATACGAATTTAAGCAGAAACTGGATGGTCATCTGTTAGGGATGCACTATGCACCGAGTTGGACAAACTATCTTCAAGATTTCTTCTAGCTCCTACATTATATGATTCTAGAAGTGTAATGGCCACACTGGAAGCAAAAACCATATGCTTTTATCTCATTACATACAGTGCAAGATTTTACCAAATGAGCTCTAACTCATTATCCTCTAAACAGCAGACTGTGACAGGAAATGTTCCTATTTATGTGCATGGAATTTGCCCATTTCTGTTTTCAGTATTGTTGGGAAAAAATAGAACTATCCTTTTTCATGGTTTGCCAGTTTGTGGATGCAGGCACAGAAAAAAAGAGGGAAGATAATTCTGGAATCTTTGAAGGTTTATAGTGGTAGACAGCCTGTTACCTACCCCTTGTCTTTAAAAGGTATTAGAAGCTAAAATTTGTGTCACTGCTAATTATTGCCATGATGATTGCTATATCTCATAATAGTCATATGAATTCATATGCATTTTGCTTTTCATAGTTTTTAATAGAGTTTTCATTTTGATTAACATAGTCTAGATGAGACTATAGGATTGGATTTGTGTTTTTAATCAATAGACCAGTAATGATACATAAGGTGACATTTAATGCAGAAGTAAAATGAGAGAAGATACTGGTTTTCAATCATTCACTAGAATCTATTTTATATGCTTTTTTCAAATAGAAAGCTTCCATTTATTTTCATGAATAGAGTTACATCTCCCTCTTTTGGAAAATAAAGGCATGGCTTATTTCAGAGATAAGATTTTGTTTCTTGATACAAGCTTTCTTTTTGTCTGTCTGTCTGTCTCTCTTTCTCTTTCTCTCTCTCTCTCTCTCTTCTCTCTGTCTATCTATCTATCTATCTATCTATCTATCTATCTATCTATCTATATCTATCTATCTTAGTACAGCTCTCTTTTTTCAGTAACATTTAAAGAACACTAATCAACCAGCACCAATAACTAACCCTTAGTAAATATATGTTGAATATTAGCAGTAAAGGAATTGTGTAAACATTTATTATGACTTTAAAAAGATTGGTGCCATTAATGCAATTATCCAGCTTTTCAAATTACTAATATTCAGAATAGGATTCCATTAACCATGTGGAGATTGGA
Source organism: Thamnophis elegans (assembly GCF_009769535.1). Lineage (NCBI taxonomy): Eukaryota > Metazoa > Chordata > Lepidosauria > Squamata > Natricidae > Thamnophis > Thamnophis elegans. The sequence continues at coordinate 43,389,671 of NC_045546.1, forward strand.
CAAGATTATACAAGAACCTACATGCAGCTTTAAAAATACAACTATACATCTTGTTTTCAGTAGGCATCTAGTTATATCCATGTATTACTGGAGTAAGATTATTTAACCATATATATGACTTCAGTCAAGAAAGAATTTCTCACAAGGTATGTAGTTATTCAAAGAAATTACTGAAATAATGAAATAATAATGTCTGATAAAAACGAAGTGTGGCATTCAGATGGTATGTTGTTATCACATTAGAAAATGGGAGTACCCACTGCTATCTTTTTTTCTTTTGTACCATATGGCATAAGAGTTTGAGAGGTTGCAAAGGCTGAAAGGTATTTACCACTGAAAGTACAGGATATTTGACCAAGGGTATAATTTTAAGGAATGCCTGAAAAGACTAAAATAAATTCATGTTGGAAACAATGGGAATACAAATATGTTCTCATCCCTTGAAATATCTGTTCACAGTAGAATGTGTTATCAAAAACACTGCTCATTTCTTCTCAGACAGAAAAGAAAGCTTTATAATTAAATAAATACTTAGAGTTACTCAGACAATAGTTACAGGACAAAAACAGAAGTTAATCTCTTCTTTTCCTTCTCTTCTGAGATATTTACTGAATATTCTGGAAAAAAAATAAGTTAACAGATTTGGCATTCACTGCTCAACACTATCAAGTATACATCCAAAATATTACAATGGAGTTTAGACTGGAGAAGTATGCTACATCACCATTAACTAGGGGAAATATGTTTTTTCCTCCCTTTCATCTAAATGAGATGGATAGCACATAAATCTAATAAATAAATAAAATAAAATAGGTGAAAACTGAAGATATCAAGATGACCAATAATATCAGGAGTCTAGATGAAGATGATCACTACAAATATCTAGGTATCCTGTATGCTGACAGTGTAATTAACGCTGACAAGACAATTAATATCTGGCCAATTCCAGTCATTAGATATACTACTGGAATAGTGAACTGGACTAAACAGAACTAAAAGCCCTGGAGAGGAAAACCAGAAAAAAAAAACCAACGACAATGACTCATTTTAATCCTTGCAATGATGTTGACAGACTCTACTTACCAAGGTAAAAAGATGAAGATGGAATGTTGCACCTGCACCAGAGAGATGAAGAAGAAAAAAGGGTATTGGAAAAATATGTGAAGAATACTGAAGAAGATGACTTGACTTACTTGACTTAAGTCTTTAGCGTCGGTACGGCATCGCCAATCCCTTCGCTGTAGAGTCGCATGCATCCCGAATCAACGGGATCCATGATTCTAGGCTGTTGAAGAAGATGAAATAAAGTTAGTATACCATGAAGTCTTATTGAGTACCAGAGGATCCATACTGCTATAGAAAAAAGACCATATGAAGAATAAAGGAGATACAGCAAGGCAAAATATTACATGGTCAGTACATTAAACAGAAGAAAGAAAGAGAGAGAGAGAGAGAGAGAAAGAAAGAAAGAAAGAAAAGAAAAGAAAAGAAAGAAGAAGAGAAGAAAAGAAAAGAAAAGAAAAGAAAAGAAAGAAAGAAAGAGTAGCAGGCAAAACAGATAATAATATCACCTGTCAATGGCTAAGAGTTGAAGAAAGCAGAAGGACTAATTCTGCCTACATAAAATGAAAATTTAAGAACTAAGCCAAAATTGAGAAGACACTTGCTGAAACCAAGTGCAAAGAAACTTAAGAAACAATGAATCATCTTATCTAGCTGATAACATAATAGAAGAAAAAGTACTGGATAAAATCATAAAATACAAATCCTGCAAATATAAATAGAATGATTGTGGCAAAAGAAAACAAGATAGCACCAAACGTAATAGGTGACTTGCATGCAATCCCAAAACCTCTCGAGCACCACATTAGCATTTACAAAATCAATTGTAGAAGGCAGCTTTACTTGAAATATCTTGCAACCATACTTTTAATGCTATCAGACAACAGCATCTCCCTATTCCAGGTCTTTTGGAAGGATTCGATGGGTGGATAAAAATAATAAATCCAATCTAAACATCTGGCTGACATTGCTATGAATCAATAATAATAAAAGTTATGCCCAAGGTGGCATAGTTATCTTATTCTGCTGACCATATACTTAACTGCTTTTTTTCTCCCAATATTCTCACAACTGCCCCTCTTAAGTTTAAACTAAGAGCAACAGAAATATGACTGCTAATGTAGTGTCCAAGAAGGAAAAAGAAGCAGCAGTACAATATTTAGTCACCTATCAGCAGTCTAATTGTATACTCAAAGGCTGTCAGAATGTGCTGTTCATTGTTTCTGATTTGTTTCATTGTCAGAACAGTGGACAAGAGTCTTTTCCAAGTTCTGAATGTTTTATGGTCAAAGGATTTGCACAATGTTATAACAGCTATAAGCTAAATTATGCAAAAAAGGAGAAATAGTTATACGAATCCACCCAACATGTACATATATGCCTATAGGTTTTTCCTTGGGGAAACTTGAAAATTTCATTAATTTTTAAATTGTACTATTCAAATTTAATATTTTCTTAGTTTTTTACATACATTTAAAATTGACTGCATGTTTTAATAAAAATATTGATTAAGCACAGTAATATAGAACATCTCTGTATTTTTCTGCATAATGTCATCTTCATTCAGGCATATATGTGTGTACATACACAAATATTTGAAAAAGTGGGAAAGTGAGGTGCACATATTCTTAAGGGGTTGGTCTGATTGTTTTTGGCTCTTTTCATTTATTTAATCTATTTTCCTTTTTTTTCATTCTGTACATCAGTATGATACTCTTGATTCTGTGTTTACTTCTATTTGCCTCTTGTTTTGACTACAAGTTAGGAAATGTGATCAGGGGCACTAAGGTTCACCAAAAGAGTGCTTCAGTTCTAGATTGGAATCTTCTTTGTTTTCTGTAGCTTTCTTCATCACATATCCAGATCAGTGGTGGGATACAACCGGTACCCGCTGCTATGGGCGTACCGGTACCTGCTGGGAGCACCAGATACCGTTCCGGTACAGTGCTCCAGAGGGCCCACCCATTCTCCTTATTTCTATTTGAACTGACCAGGATATTTACGCACCAAGCATACAGCGCCTGTGCGATGCTCCACCAAGCAGCTGGAACATCACAGTGGTGGGTATGCATGCATGTGCTGCACGTGTGCACGTGGTGGACGCCCAGCTCCGTTGCACCGTATGCAACAGGATCCAGACCCCACCACTGATCCAAATACACATTTTAATAAATATATAGACTTCAAAAGAGAAATTGAATATTTTTTACTGCTATCTGCCCTCCTAGACAGATAGACCAGCTGCTAGTGCCAAAGCAATTTCAAAATGTCTTTGGCAAAAATTCTTGCCAAAGCCTCCTGACTAAATTCAACAGCCAAAATATAAAATAGGGTACAAAGAAGATGACCTATATTATTGGATAGGACTACCGGTATAATATTGCTTATTTTTGGAAGTTTTAATGGTGCTCATTTCACTGAATCTGAACATACCAGGCAGAGCATAGAATGGGTCTTCTGTGAAGGAAAATTGTGTAATAATGGTACTGTATAAGAAAAAAAAAGTGCTTTCATATATTCATTAAAGAATGATAAACATTAATAAATAGACATTTTTTTAAAAAAAATAAAGAAATGTGCAGTCTACTGTTCCAAAAACGTGCAGCAATCCGTGCTTTATAATTTACTTGTTCTTATGGGTGAAGATTGGCCAAGTAAGCTGATGATATCAAGCTATTCAGTAAGATTTTGTGAAGAATTCTAATACAATCTTGAAAGAGAGTGAGTAAGCCTTGCTATTGCCAATATTTCAATTGCAATGTGAATCTCAGTGGCTCTAAAACTCCAAACTTTACTTACTTACTTACTTACTTACTTACTTACTTACTTACTTACGTACTTACGTACGTACTTACATACATACACACACACACACACACACACACACACACATATCTGAGATCTGAGTTAGAAGAGATTGATCAGAAAAATGATTTTGGAGTCATGATCCAAAGTAAAAATGTCAACCAACTGCAACTGCCATGAATAAGCAAATTTGATGCTTGGAATCATTGGGAATTGAAAATAAAGCTGTGACTGTAGTAATGTCTATATAAAAGCATTGTAAGACTTCTCTTGGAACAATATGAGTAGTTTTAGTCATATGTCAACAGAGACCTGTTAAAAATGCAACATGTATACAAATATTATTAGAATATTGTTTAAAAATAAATCTTGTGCAACTAACTTTTTAGCTTGATGTGAAAGAGAGTATTGAGAAACATGTTTTTTTATTAGTTGTGGTACTGACCGTCATTTGTTATTCATTTGTTACATAAATCAGCAGTCAGAGACTAGTACTTTTAATGGCTTTTGAATTCAAAAAGACCTATATTAAATAGCAACTACAATGGAGCAAGCACTATTTATTCATGAACTTTATCTGATAAAACAATCATAGCCTTTTAAATTAGTAACAGTCCAGTGATATAACCAAAGCATGTCAAAAGAGACCTTTCTTGATGGAATATGGAATAAAACTATGCTTGATGGAATAGAACTACTATATTAAGTATCAATGGTTAACAAAGCACCATCATGCTCTTAAGGACCATGATGTTCCATAGAGTTCGGGCAGCCACTGAAAAAAACTGCTCCCAAACACTGAGTTGCCTAACACTCCATTTGTTTGTTTGTTTGTTTGTTTGTTTATTTATTTATTTAATATATTTATATGCCACCCAATCCTGAAGGACTTTTGTGTTGAATGATCATATTCTAAGTGATAATAATATAAAAAAATTAGGGAAAGGATTTTTTTTTAACTCTTTATTACTAATTGTTTCATGTATTTGTATGTTGTGCCTGACACATTCTTAATATGAAGCTATTTGCAAGCAATTGTTGGCCAATGTGACTGTTAAGTAAATGAGTAAAATGCAACTAGACATCAGAGGCTATCATCATGATAAATACTCTGTATATTTAGTATAAATATGCAAATATTGGAGATTGGCTATTTACAAGGAACTTCTATAAGACACGATTATCTCTACCTCTGCAATTTATAATATTCCATTAAGCTGGTATTTCAGTGATACACTAGATTTTATGCAAAGTTTGCTGAGTATTCAGAAAAAAACATGAAACAGATAAAAAACTAAAATCATAAAGCCGTGGGCAGACATACCTTTTTTAATCATACCTGCTGAGGTTTTTTTCTGTTGTAAAGAACCCCCCAATATTTTATATTATTTTTATTCAGTTTATTCAGTATGAGTCAAGTTATAGTATGAGTCAAGCTTGTATTGGATTTTACTATCACAAATATCATTCTTAATAAAAATGTATTAAGAAGAAAATTAATAGAAATACAAAAACCAGACAACTAAATTAGGCATAAATTTTTGAATTGAAAATTTTTTACTGCAAACTAGACTCAGTCCTTCTATCTTAATTCATACAAAAGAATTCTGAACAAAGCTACTCTCCTACTTTCTAATATGAAAGTAGTTAGGCTATAAGTTATAAATAATTAGGAGGGAAAAAGAATAAAGTGTGCAGAAAAAAGAAAGAGAAAGTATGTAGAAAAGAAATATATAGGAAGTGACTTCCTACCTTTATCACAACCATTATAAACATGTTTAATAATTATTAAATTTCTATGTGGTTATAAATACAGATCTCTTCATCCCATGTCCCCTCACTTATCTATAAGCAAATGCATAGAACATCTACTTTTCAATCCTGATGTCAGCAAAAAATCTGATACCAATTTTCAGAACTTAATAAATTGTTGAATAAGCTAATTATAGTATTTTTCCTTTTACAGTCTTAATCTTTACTTCAGTCAAATATTGCCATAGTTTCTGATTTCTCTTCAATTATTCTTTATCCCCTTGCATAGATATTTTCAAGGCTATTTTGTAGATTCAATTAAAAAACATTTCTTTTGGTTTATCATTTGTATTTCTCTTTTCAATTTTAAAACTTAAGCCAGTTTCTTTTGTATATCCAATAAAACATCCTGTATTATATTTTTCTTTTATCTATATGTAGGCATCCCATGGCTTGCTTTTTGAAGGAATGTAAAGGGTGAATAAGTAACCCCTTGTTTTATTTCCATATTTACAGGCAAGAAAAATAATGAATCTGTAATATTGTCTCCAATGTGTACTTTCAGTGGCAGTTGAGACAGCTAATATTGGGCTATTGTGAAAGTGCAGTTCAAAAGTTATATATAGAAATAGGATTTGAATAATGGTGGGATTCAAATAATTTAACAACCAGTTCTCTGCCCTAATGATTTCTTCCAACAACCAGTTCACCAAACTGCTCAGAAAGTTAACAACCGGTTCTCCGAAAGTGGTGAGAACTGGCTGAATCCCACAACTGGATTTAAACTGGAATATCATGTCTGAAAATATCAAGCAGTGTTTATTCCTAATCGTGTGTATGTGGCTTGATTTAAGTGTAGAATAACCTGTATCATAAATATTTTCAAACCCTATGGTACTGAGAAAAGGAATACTTTAAATATGGAATTGATGTTTATAATCACAGCTACATCTAATTTATATTTCCAATCCTAATTTAATTTCCATACTTTCTCATTACATTTAATTTTTTAGTTGGTGATAAGAACCAAAACTGGAGAGATCCTTTATCGTATTTCTCCTTGGGCTAGATACGTAGTTCGTGAGGGTACCAAAGTGAATTATGATTGGATACACTGGGAGCCATCAACTCCATATAAAGTAAGTTATTAAATTAACTGTGATCTATTTCTTATAAATTTAAATTTTGATATTTTTATACATGTCAGTGAGCTTTTTTTTTAAAGTTTGTAAACTCTCTTAGAGAGTTACATAGAAAAAGAATTATATTTTTACATGTAGTATATTACAGGCTTATTAGAAGGACAAACTATGTGCAATTTCATATATATATATATATATATATATATATATATATATATATATATATATATATATATATATATATATGTGTGTGTGTGTGTGTGTGTGTTTGTGTGTATTTTTCAGCACAAATGCAACATACACACAAACACACACACACACATACACACACAAACATAGCAGCACACATTTATACTTGCAAATTGTTAAAGGTATTTTATATGTGTATCAATAAAAAGGTATTCCATAGTTTATCTTATTTGTGCTGAAAAATTAAGAATGGCCCGATCTAGATGGAAGACATTCAGACTGTAGAAGAAAGTAATGGCAAACTACTTCCACACTATTGCCAAGATAGCATAGATAGATAATTTCCAGGAATTACATTCAGGAAACTTTAATGAGTGCTGAGTTGCTTCAGTATATTGCTTACCCACTTAGAAGTGGTAGTGCTGCCTGTATCAGACTGGAAGAAGTGTTTTCATGCCATATTACAAATCGAATCCTGTTTGAAAAGTTAACCTGATGAATCCACAGGATGCTGTCACTCCCCTCCCCTCCGAATAAATGAAGGCACATGGTATCTCTACAGCAGTGCTGTATTTGAGATTCAGTTTCAGTCTTTCCCCCATAGGATGATAGATGTTGTTGAACTACTTAGGTCAACTGAAGAACCTGTTGGGAATATTAAAGTGAGTGAGTTTTATTACTGTGATTATTTTGAAGAATCTAAACTTCCAGTTCATTCAAACAACTTTAAATATAATTTTATTTATTATTTATATGCACAGTAACATAGACTACAAAAGGAAAACGCTTTCTTTACAAAATTAAATTTATAATAATACACAGAGCATCTGCATCCTTCAGTCTTACAAACTCTGTGAACTTTCACATTTCAAAGAGCATTCCATATTTCAATAATTCAGTTCTGTATGATAAGCAATACTGATTTATGCAACTTGCATGCAATTACAACTTGTTTAGCAGTCAAGAGACTTGTTATTAATTTTGGATGTTCTTTCTACAGTATTCCTGGTAATAGGCTCAGTAAATTAATCTTTCATTTATTGATAGGAAAGAAAGATGAGCACTGAGGACTGGAATGCAATGGAGTGGAAAGGACAATATAAGACGTTCAGTGGATAATGTTTCCAATATAAATAGTACAGGAACCGATAAACTTTAAAATATGCCCTAGTTTTTAAACTGCTTCACAGGAATCTAAGATTTTCCTAAAAGCATTATTTGCTGACAAAAATAATAATGATAAATAATGCCACTATAATTCTGCTACACTGTAAAAGAGAATTGTATCTATTATGTGTTATGTTCTTCAAGTTAATGATAAAACTTAATATCTTGTGACTTTTGAAAATAGAAGTTTTCTTTCAAATTGTTTGGTCATACAATTTGGTCAAATTGAAATAGTATGAATTTTCTGATCTGAGGAATTTTAATAAGTTATTCACAAAGAATTTTCTGACCTAAAAAAATAGGAATCTAAGTAGCCAATATATATTTTGCCTTTGCAGTATCTGCCTGGTTGGAGCATTTGCAATGATAATTTCATCCAGATGATCAAATACCTGCCCCCTTTTAATGTGCATTGCTAGAATGTAAAAAGGGGGTAGACTTTTGCTTAACTGTAGCTACATTTTGAAACCAGCAACATTTCCTGTGGATGTGCCTGGATTAAATTACGTCCCATGGGAACTTTGGAGAAGAGTTTGTGCACATTAAATTGCTCTCAATAATTGCTCCATACCTTGTGTTTATATAAAACTTATTGTGCTGGTTTAGATTTTAACATCATGTCCATTCTTACCTAAGAAAACTAACAGCTTTTAAATTAACAGCTCAGATTTTTATTCTTGAACTATTTTTTTCTTGTGTAGTGGAAACATCCCATTCCTAAGAAACCCAAAAGTGTAAGAATCTATGAATCACATGTGGGAATTGCTTCCCCTGAAGGGAAAATAGCTTCATATAAAAACTTTACATATAATGTGCTTCCAAAAATCAAAGATCTTGGTAAGTGATATCTGCGGCTTCTTTTGAGATAAATTTTAATGACTCCTGTGTTGTTATTAGAAAGTTCATTTCAAAAATCTCCATATTGATTTTTAATACATCATCTCGGTGCATTTTAATGTGTGGTACATGTAATATTTTTTAGAAAGCTGCTAAAGTCAAGATGCTGTTGGTAATATATTTATGTAAAGAGCCACATCCAGAAGTAAATTGCTAGTTCAATTTACTAATCAAGTTGCATGTAATATCCAGCATCTGTGAGTAACCATGCTTTGAGAAATCCTGTAGCACAGAGGAAATGCCAGAAAACCAGAGAAGAGCCAACATTGTGATGGTATTAAAAAAGCGGGGGGGGGGGGGGGGGAGGAACTTCAAAACTATTAACCAATCAACTTGATATAAACACCTGGGAATATTCTAGAAAAAATAAGCAGTGGGTTTGCAAATACTTAGAAGAGTGTTTATCAAAAGCTAGCATAGATCATGCCAGATAATTAGTGAATCTAGGGAATGCTATGAATATACTTAGACTTCATAACACATTTGATAAAGTAGATCACTGACTCCTTTTTTTATAAATAGGATCAGTGATATGGATTACCAGATGGATTCACAGTTGACTGAACAACCATAGGCAGCACATAGTTCTTTATGCCCACATAGAGGAAAGTCTGCAGTTTCTTATCTTGGGGTTTAGTTCTGGCTTCAGGACTCTCTTATATCTTCATAAATGACCTAGAAAGAGAAATAAAAAGGATATTCATAAAATTTGTTGATGACACAAAGTTGAGGAAAGAATCACACAGATAGTCCGATTGAATTACAGAAAACAGGCACAAAATTCAAAAGATCTTGATAGATTTGCACATTTGAATTGTTGAACATCAAAGGTAAGAAATGTAAGGTTCTCCAATTACTTTATATTTTTAATTTAAAGAAGAGATGGCTAAGAGCCATGAAAATGGTTTTCCAAAACATAAAAGGGTGTCAGAAACATGGTTTGGATTTATTCTCCAGAGCATTTGAGGATTAAAAAAACCTCAATGAATACAAGCTGAACAAAGACAGATCCAAATAAGGATGAATTTCCTGACTGTGAGTGCTCTTATGTAACAGAACAGTTCCATCATTGGAAATTTTCAAGAAAAGACTCGGGAAAAAACAGACCTTCAGGATCCCTTCTGACTCTATGACTCTATGATATAAATACAATAATTGGAACTAACATTGAAAATTGATTTGTAATTTTTGATTCTTGATGAGTGTTTATTATTTATTACACCACAATAGTAATGGGGAATTGTAACTACCCTGACATCAAATGGGAAACAAACTCTGCACCAAATGGAAGATCCAACAGGTTCCTGACAAACCTAGTGGACAACTTTGTTTCCCAAAAAGTAGAGAAGGGAACAAGAGGATCAGCCATATTGGACTTAATTTTCACTAACAGTGAGGAAATGATACAAGGTGTTGAAGCCACAGGAACCCTGGGGGCAAATGACCATGCAATATTGGAATTAAAAATTATGCAAACACAAGTAATAGAACAAAGTCAAACTAGAATCTTGAACTTTAAGAGAGCTAATTTCAATAAACTTAGAAGAATTCCATGGATGAGAATTCTCAAGAGGAAAACAACCCAAGAAGCTTGGGAAATTTTGAAAAATGAGATGACAAAAGCAATACCAATGAAGAAGAATAATAACAGCTCCCAAAAAAAACCAGCATTGCTGCATAAAGAACTCTCTGACAAATTGAAAGACAAAAAAGATAAGTATAAAAAGTGGAAAGAGGGGGACATAATTAAGGCAGAATATCAGCAAATAGCCGGAGCCTGTAAAGATGAAGTGAGGAAAGCTAAGGCTCACAATGAAGAAAGGCTTCTTCCAACATGTTAAAAACAAGAAAAAGATTAAGGAAAGAATTGGTCCATTGCTGGGAGAAAGTGGCAAGAAGGTGACAAGCAACAAGGAGAAAGCAGAACTATTTTTTGCATCTGTCTTTACACAAAGGGATAAAACAGTCTAACCTATCAAAACAGCACCAAAAAATCAGATTAGGAACACAAGTTGAAATAGGGAAGAAAATGATAAGTGAGTACCTGTCTACCCCAGATGAGTTCAAATCACCAGGACCAGATGCATTACATCCCAGGGTTCTGAAGGAACTGGCAGACGAGATCTCAGAACCACTGAACTATACCTTTCAGAGATCCTGGAGCACCATGGACCTGCCAGAGGACTAAAAAAGAGCTGATGTGGGTCTCATCTTCAAAAAAGGGGAAAAAATAGATCCAGGAAACTATAGACCTATCAGCCTGACCTCAATACCAGGAAAGATTCTGGAAAAGGTAATCAAGCAATGAATTAGCAAACACCTAGAAGTAAAAAAAGTAATAGCCAAAAGCCAACATGGGTTGTCAAAAACAGATCATGCCAGAGTAATCTTATTGCATTCTTTGACAAAGTGACAAAATTAGTGGACCAGAGGAATGCCGTCGATATAGTTAATTTGGACTTCAGTAAGGCATTTGATAAGGTAGACCATAACCTACTACTTGATAAAGTAGAAGAATGTGGGTTAGAAAGCTTCACCACCAGATGGATTCATAACTGGCTGACCAACCGCACTCAACGTGTACTCCTCAATGGAATTGCATCTACATGGAGGGAAATATGCAGTGGAGTGCCCCAAGACTCTGTTTTAGGCCCAGTACTCTTCAACATCTTCATCAATGATTTGGATCAGGGAATAAATGGGGAACTCATCAAATTTGCCAATGACACCAAGCTGGTAGGGATAACCACACTCCAGAAGATAGGCTTAAGATACAGAAGGATCTTGGCAAACTTGAACATTGGGCACTATCTAATAAAATTAAATTCAAGGGTGAAAAGAGTAAGGTTCTACATTTAGGCAAGAAAAACGAAATGCACAAGTACAGTATAGGTGGTTACCTTGCTCAATAGTAGTAACTGTGAGAGGGATCTTGGAGTCCTAATGGACAACAATTTAAATATGAGCCAGCAGTGTGCAGCAGCTGCCAAAAAAGCCAACACAGTTCTAGGCTATATAAACAGAGAGATAGACTCAAGATCATGTGAAGTGTTAATACCACTTTATAATGCCTTGGTAAGGCCACACTTTGAATACTGCATTCCGTTTTGGTCACCACGATGTAGAAAAGATGTGGAGACTCTAGAAAGAGTACAGAGAAGAGCAACAAAGATGATTAGGGGACTGAAGACTAAAATATATGAAGAAAGGTTGCTGGAACTAGGTATGTCTAGGTTAATGAAAAGAAGGACTAGGGAAGATGTGATAGCAATGTTCCAATATCTCAGGGGTTGCCACAAAGAAGAGGGAGTCAAAGTATTTTCCAAGGCACCTGAGGGTAGAACAAGAAGCAATGGGTGGAAACTGATCAAGGAGAGAAGCAACTTAGAACTGAGGAGAAATTTCCTGACAGTTAGAACAATTAATCAGTGGAACAGCTTGCCTCCAGAAGCTGTGAATGCCCCAACACTGGAAGTCTTTAAGAAGATGTTGGATAGCCATTTGCCTGAATCAGTATAGGGTTTCCTGCCTAGGCAGGGAGTTGGACCTCCGAGGTCCCTTCCAACTCTGCTATTGTATTGTATGTATTTTTTCACAGAACAATCTTTTAAAATTGCAATTTTCTGATAACAGGAAATAAATAAATATGATACCACACCATAAATATGACTATAGGCAGTCATATAAAACTAAATTAAGTGTTAAGTGAAATATTCTAATCAAATATTTAATTAATGTTGATACTAAGTGCTAATTCATGAACTGATTATGTCTACAGACTTTCAAGTTTGACCTCTAATTTATTCTTTGTCAATAATCCTTGCTTAAAGGGGACATTTATCTGCTTTTATATATGTTGGCTTCATTGCCTTAGTAAAAGCTTTCTTTTAAATATGTGTGGTTTCATCACTAAATTATACTTTTCCCTTCAGATTTACTTCATTAACATCGTATGAAATATTTTGAGTGGGATAAGGGACAAATAGAAACGTTTTATTTTTCTTTGGTGCTCTGAACTTTCAGTAAATTTCAGATCAAACTTCTGCTTCTTTAATGTTTTTTTTAAGAGATTCCTTGGGAGAAATAAATTTGAAAGGAAAAATGTCAATTAGAAATGGAAATGTTTGAATCATTAAGAACAAAGTCAGTTACTTTTATGATTAACACTAAATATCAAAAGTGCAGTTTAAGTTCATGACATGCACATTGGGATACTTACTGTTCTAAAGTCAAATTACAATTATATTTGTATATTATATATTTCTTAGTAAAAGGCCAATTTCAATGCACTTAAAACATTGCTTCAAATGTTGGCTTTTCCAGTTTTGATTAAAAAATATATGCTCCTTTTGGGATTAATTCATTAGATTTCCTGTTAATGTATTTCTAACTTATGCCTTGATAAATATAGATGATCTTGACCAAAATCAGTTATAATATTGGCCACTGTTTTCTTTAGAAACCACTGTTGCAATCACTAATTTTCTTCTAAAAACAGGATATAACTGTATTCAATTAATGGCTGTGATGGAACATGCTTACTATGCAAGTTTTGGCTATCAGATCACAAGTTTTTTTGCAGCATCAAGGTATGTTTTATTATTTTTGGTATTTTTATTCTTCTTTCTTCTTCACAGGAAAAATCTATCAGAAAGATCTAAACCAATGAAAAAGACAAAATTGACTAACTTGATCAAGGAGATTATATGACGGGCAGTGTTTGTAACTTCAGCACTTGTAGCTACTAATGAACTTACAGTCCAAAATGGAACAATATTTCAGTGACTGTCGCCCTTCCATATTACAAACAATAAAAATGTGGTCTGATGTGGATTCATTGATATGAAAGAGCTTGATAAAAGGCAGCTTCTGCAATTTTCAACTTTTCTTATAAAGCCATTTGATTAATAAATAAATATTACTGAACATAAGAAAGAAACTGAGGAAAGTAGTAGTAAAGCTGAAAGTATTTTAGGGGCTTGAGTTTTTTAATCCTACACCTCAATAATTGTTCATTTCAGTTGAAAGAATGTATAGTCTCCACTCCCAGATTTTAACATATCTCTGGATGGCAGCAGTGTCCAAATAAAATCTCAAAGTTGGGAATGAGGCAATCTGAAGAAATGTATACTGAATAATTAAATTATTTTAAATAAATGAATATTTTTATTGACTTGTTTAATTATTTTGTTTCCTTTGTTGGGACCAGGGTCAAGATAATATACAATAAAACAATAATTTTTATTTTTAATTTATTATCCAAGTAGATTTCTTCAAAACATGGAATACTTAGTTTCTCTGTCAGAAGTCTTGTTGTTTTCAGAAATGAAAGATAATTAGGGGAAACATGCACAAAATACATTTGTTTTGGATTGATTGAACACTGTAATTTATTTATAACTATAATTAATTCTAATAATATAAAATAAATCTATTTTAGATTTAGAAATATTAAAGTTTTAAAAACAAATATTCAAGCATAAAGCATATGAACTTTCACATTAGGTAAAAAAGCAGTTCATTGCTAAGTTACATTATTAATTACTTGAGTATTATCATAGATTCAAAGCTATCTAGAATCTAATGGCTGCCAGCTTTGCATTTATAATCAAGAGTTTTATCACAAGATACTGTATTTGAGATTAGAACAAGCTATCTTTGTAGCTACAGCTTGTCCTTCCAGCTTTTTTCCCCCCACTGCAGTTCCATTTCTAGATACATTCAACATACACTGCATATGCTGCTGAAATTAAAGCTGCTAAAAATGTACTCTTCTAAAAGTCAGTTTGAATGTGAACTAAGTTATAATTTCCTTTTGAAATGACTGAAAAGTGATGCAAATTAAAATTTCAATCTTTCATTTCTACGGTACTTTTTACTTGTGAAGTGCTTACAGTCTATATCTTGTATGTTCTTCACAGCGTTCATATGAGAGAGATTGAACTTACTTTTTTCCTATGACTTCAGAAAGTTCTAATGATTTGCTTAAGGCCCCCCAGTGAGTTATTTTTTCACCTTCATTCTTTCACTCTGAGTGTCAGATCAGTATACCAGCATATAAACAAAGAAAATGTAAATTTTATTGAGTTACCATTCTATATAGGTTAAATTGTTGTTTGTTTATCCTAGGATTATACCACATGATTGATGTGCCTTTTATAATCATCTCAGTTTTACTACTTGTTTTTTCTTAAGCTTAAATAGATAAAATATCTTCTATGCTTCCCTAATATGCTGTCATTAAATAACAGTTACAGTTCTAGTGAATCATAATAGTAGTAATCATGATGAATTTTTAAAGAAAAATCAACATTGTATACAATTAATTATAAATGTTTATACATTTTAGTCGATATGGCACTCCAGATGACTTGAAGGAAATGATTGATGTTGCCCACTCAATGGGAATCACAGTTCTGTTAGATGTTGTGCACAGTCATGCTTCAAAGAACTCTGAAGATGGCCTGAACAATTTTGATGGTACTGATTCTGCATTTTTCCATTCTGGTGCTAGAGGAACACACATTCTTTGGGATAGTCGACTTTTTGACTACGCAAAGTAGGTATAAATAATATGATACGTGCCATTGAATTTAATTAATTTACATACCCATAATCTATTGGTCATTTGTTTTCATTCAATTATTAATTTATTATTATGGCTCTTTAAGAGCAGCAACTTTAAAAGCTTGTGAAAGATGCTGCATAACTTATCCAAGAGAATTTAGTAGCTTTAGTAGCTTTGACAAGCAATTTAGCCAATTTGATTCACTGATGAATATTTGTCTAATTGTAAAAAATAAAGTATCAGATAAAACTGTTTACTTTGCAAAATTCTTCTGGTAGTTTGACAAACCAATGGAGCATATAAGCTTCTTTTTTCAAAAAATCATATCTGTATCATTGGATAATATTTATGGAAAATTATTGGAGTCAGCTATCAAATACAATTTTATATATGTAAACTGGACAAACAAATGCAATATAGAATGGTTTTGTTATTTTTTTAGTTGCCTTTTATAATATTCCACTCGATTTTTCTCCATGCTAGTTTTCTTTCCTTTTTCTTCTTCCCCATCAATACTGCTTCAATTGCCCATAAAGATCTGCCAAAGATAGGTAGGTAGGTAGGTAGGTAGATAGATAGATGATAGATAGATGATAGATAGATAGATAGATAGATAGATAGATAGATAGATAGATAGATAGATAGATAGATAGATAGATAGGTAGGTAGGTAGGTAGGTAGGTAGGTAGGTAGGTAGGGAGAGGGGTAGGTAAGTATTTTTCATCTCTGGATCTGGAAAATCATTGCCATTTTTATTCTTTCATATGTAAGTTATGTGGGTGTGTATATCTCTATGTAAACATAAAGCCTCTTTGGTGTAGTGATTTAAGACATCAGGTTTAAAAAAGAAAGAGCATGATTTCTAATTCCACTTTAGGCATGAAGCCAAGTGGTGCCTTTGGGCCAGTCACTTATACTCAGCCTTAGGATGACAGATTTTACTGGATAAGTAATATTTTGAACAAATTGAGATACATATTTCTACTGATGTGTAAATTATATGCATATATAAAAGAAGTAGAATAAAAAATAATAATATTGTTACCTTTATTCCATCATTATCAGTAACAGTAATAATAAAATAATAATATATAATATTTGTGAGTTTATATAAAGAAAGAACAGTATTTCTGAAAATGTAGCACATTAAATTTTCAATATTCCCTCATATCCAAACTCTGAACATAAGGTTTACTATATGCAAATAAGATATGCTACAGAAGAATAACTTTAATTTTTAATAAACATTCTTGATGGATAAAACTCTTTTTTTCTCCTTGCTTTTAAGTTTAAATTGGTATGGTATAATAGGAGACTTTAAATCACAGATGCCACTTTAGTTAGAAAATTTTCAAATAACATATAATTTCCCTTGGAGAATTCTGTTTCCTTTATTATCTACATTCAAACACAGCTGTGTGCAAAATCTTTAAAATGTAACTATGTTGGGGGTGGGGGGGACAAGATTGTATGGTAATTAAGCTATGTACTGGGATATTTATGAAGGATGCTAAAAGTAATTGTTAGTTTTCATACATTTTTATTGGTATACTTTAAAGCGCATTAAATGGTCACTCAAAATATATGAAAGAAAGGACTCTTAACATCTAGCAAACCCATCTAGACCAATTTTTACATGAAGGTAAATACACGTGTCCTTTGATAATGTTACAGGATCCAATCTGAACCAATAATCATAATCAAAGTTTTATTTTTCCAAGCTTTCAGTTCATGCTGGAGCCATCCTCAGATAACTTGTGTCTCTCTCCAATATATGTGCACTGGGCTGTTCCATGTGTTGTATTTATATGATGCCTGATTGTGTATAACTTTTAATTGTTAATTAAGATGCTATGAAGTCGCCACTGCACACTTGACTCCTAAGTACTTAGTAGGCTGGTGGTAAATCAGACTGACAAGGCACCTGTTTCCCAGGTTTCAATCATTTCTCTAGCTATTTTTGTCCGTACTTGGCCAACAAGAGCCGAGGTGGCGCAGTGGTTAGAGTGCAGTATTGCAGGCCACTTCAGCTGACTGTTATCTGCAGTTCGGCGGTTCAAATCTCACCGGCTCAAGGTTGACTCAGCCTTCCATCCTTCCGAGGTGGGTGAAATGTGGATCCAGACTGTGGGGGCAATATGCTGACTCTGTAAACCGCTTAGAGAGGGCTGAAAGCCCTATGAAGCGGTATATAAGTCTAACTGCTTTTGCTAACAATCATAGCAGCTGCAAAATTGAATACATGTCCTTATTCATTGCAGTGTGAGGCTATCAATGAGTTTGGGTCTCCCCGTCTAACCTCTCATTCGTGTACTTGCAAACTGGTGGGTAACCTCCTCCAGATTTGTCCTATGTGGTCAAATGGGCAAGCCATACAAGGAATCTGATAACTTACATTTGAAGTTTCTCTCACCTCCAAATAATATTTGTAGTGCATGACTTGTCCTCATGATGCCCACTTGCAGATCTCAAAGTTGTGTTGTACTGTTTCTGAAATGTTCTTAATATATGACAGGTTGTGCCATATAGTTGGTCTTGTACCTTCTTTCTTCCTTTCTCTTCCTGAATATTATGCAAGCATCTTGTGGGTATCCATTCTGCCTGAATTGTTCATGTAGGAACCTCCTCTCCAATTGTTTTCCTTGCTGGATACTACAGTGTGTTCTCAACCTGCTATATAGTATTCTGATCCAACTCTTTTCATGAGACAGTTAATGGTTACTGTTGAAGCTAAGAGTGCATGGAGCCTTACAATACACTTTGGTTTCTGAACTTCCATCTTCTCATCTGTTGACAAGCACATATAAAAATGGCAATTGTTTAATTATTTCTTCCTCAACTGTGAATTGTATATCCAAGAAGATGGAGGTTTTTTTTTTTTCTTGCTGAAAATGTGGTGAGAGAAACAGAAGGTAAAATCATTGACTTTTTCAATTTGTTCATAATTTTTTAAATTAAAAACTAGGAAAGCAGGAAAGAAAATCCCAACTTCTTGTGGGGTGCACAAGAAGTCCTGCATGGGTTATGAAAGTTATGCCAGGGATTCATGTGAGTCAGGGGTGATGCATGTCGTATACAACATGTGCTGCAAGAATTGCAGACGATATGCTGGTGGTAGTGCAGGTTAAGGAAGATGTATGGGAGGCAGCATAGATAAGGAAGCATAAGGAGTATGACATTGACCTGGAAGGGTTCCTTTCTTCCCTTTCTTGATCAGCACAACAGGGAGGTAAGTAGCTGCTGCTGAATGGGGGAATAGTGAAGGATAGTGAGATTGGCTAATAAATTGTCACAGAATGATCACATGACTGCAGTAACATTCCAGCAACAGTCAATGGTGCTGAAGGATTCACAACCTCTTCCCAAAAAAATATATTGGGTGCCGTAGGTCTCAGATTTTGGACGCATTCTATAAATTAATCCATTAAGGTTTAAAAATTGTAATCCTAATGCATTATTTATCCTAGTGAAATGTCATGACAACCAAAGCTGTAATAGTATATAGATCATATTGCCCAATGTTTCAGCTTGTAAACATATATAATAGGTGTACTAATACAAGCTGGAGACTTGGCTCATGAAACGCATTTTACAGGACCAAGGATTAGCAATGTGGTAACTCCTACTGTTAATTCCTATTGATGCATGTAAGATCAAATAAAAGTCACAGACTTTCAGCAGTCTAGAGTTTCAAGTGATTTGATCATTTTCAATTGGAGGATAAGTAAGGGAATAATAATGGGATAAAGTAAGGGAAACAGAAATATAGGGGAGAACTTTATTATCATGGCTGAGTTAGCTGGAAGGTAAATAGTTGACATGAGATGTATAAAACCTCATGACGATTAGTAAGAATGGATTTAGCATTTAGTATTTTAAATCGAATCCTATAAATGTTGGATGTCACCTAAAGAGTTGTACATAGTATAACATTGGCTAGTGGCCTTCATGGCTACATTGTCTACTATATATATTAATTCTCATGGTATGAACACCAACAAGTTTTTATTGCTTAATATTGAGAGCTAAACTATATTCAATTTCTTGTTCTGTTCTATGCCTTTTTTTCTTTATCCCTTTTTACAAAGTTCACTTTTTGAGGCAAAAGAACTTCATTCCCTTTATTTTCTTTAAGAGTCTATGTTGAAAATTAGAAATGTATACATTCTTTCTTATTTGGATCATGACTGAAAGGGAAATATAATGCAATATAACATATTTTTCAGAAAATAAGATGCACCAAGGGTTTGAAGAGGCAAATTAAAAAAAAAGTTATTGCATCCTGCGGACCTCACAAAAACGGCCTGTTTTTCACAAAAATATGTCAATTTGTTTTCAAAAAAGGGCACGAATAGCCTTTAGGAGGCTTGTAGAGTGTTCCTGGGGGGGGAGGGGCCGTTGAAAAACGGCCCGTTTTTCATTCATTTCTGCCTTCCCCAGCCCCCGGGAGCACTCTGCAAGGCTCCTAAAGGCTATGCACAACCATTTTGGTGAAGGGGCGGGGTTTCAGGAGGCCAAAAATGCTGTATTCAGTGTATAAGACACACAGATTTTCAGCCTCTTTTTTGAGGGAAAAATGTGCATCTTATACTCTGAAAAATACGGTAATTTGCCCCATAATGTGGGTTGGGTTGGGTTCTTTGTGGGGTTGTTTTGTTTTATTTTTTCTTGTAGGTCAACCTTGATTACTGGCAACTATGTGGACAAATCCATATAGTTTTCAATATGTTCAATAGAGATTTGTTTATTTCCTAGGACTAAGAGAGAATGACTAGCCCACAGTCATCAACTTGACTGCTAAGTATCTGTCTGTCTGTCTGTCTCTCTCTCTCTCTCTCTCTTTCTCTCTCTCCCTCCCTTCCTCCCTCTCTCACCCTCTCTCTCTCGTATGTATAGATATGTTTGTGTGGATGTGTATAATTTTATTGCTTTTGAAATAACAGAAAAAGCAAAAGGCGCAATACACAAGAATTATAAAAAATCATAAATGTAATGTTAGACTTACTTGCTAGCATATACTTTGTACAAGTATAAATAACAAGGTAAAGGTTCAGTTGTTGCACTAATAGGCACATATATTCAAAATTATTAGTGGAAGCCCGGATTATATACCATTTTAAGAACCAATAGTCATGAGTTGGAAAGGCAGGTTCTATCAAATTCTTATCGGATATTTTTTAGATAAGATCACATACCAGGATTGATATTGATGCATTATTTCCCCTGTAAAAATGTGAGTTGTCACATCCAAATTCATAATCATATCTCTAGAGTGGTTCTGTGTTCTATACCTGTCCCAGGTGGAATACTAAATTTACTCTTCTTTTGGAAATGTATACTCATCCTCCTGATATCAAGTATTCTTGGTAATACAAAATAGGTACGGATTGTCCCAGCGTTTAAAACCATTTTTCTCAGTATTTTAATATTAATTTGTAAATGTCACCATATTTCCTCTTGATAAAAAATGCTGCTGAAGCCCTTGGGAGAATGTTCAGACCTCTGATCTGTAGCCTTTTGTTTGGCTACAGCCAC